>NC_053023.1:518245815-518308804 GCF_003073215.2 Triticum urartu
GATATGTATATCTCCTCCTTTGTAACCGACCTTGTGTAACCCTAGCCCCCTCCGGTGTCTATATAAACCGGAGGGTTTTAGTCCGTAGGACAACATACAATCATACCATAGGCTAGCTTCTAGGGTTTAGCCTCTCCGATCTCGTGGTAGATCAACTCTTGTAATACTCATATCATCAAGAATAAATCAAGCAGGACGTAGGGTTTTACCTCCATCAAGAGGGCCCGAACCTAGGTAAAACATCGTGTCCCCTGCCTCCTGTTACCATCCACCTTAGACGCACAGTTCGGGACCCCCTACCCGAGATCCGCCGGTTTTGACACCGACAGTATTCAACCCAAATTTATTGATTCGACACAAGGGGAGCCAAAGAATATTCTCAAGTATTAGCAGCTGAGTTGTCAATTCAACCACACCTGGAAACTTAATATCTACAGCAAAGTGTTTAGTAGCAAAGTAATATGATAGTACTGGTAACGGTAGCAAAAGGTAACGGTAGTAAAAGTAATGTTTTTGGTATTTTGTAGTGATGATAGCAATGACAACGGAAAAGTAAATAAGCGAAGAACAATATACGGAAAGCTCGTAGGCAATGGATCAGTGGTGGAGAATTATGCCGGATGCGGTTCATCATGTAACAGTCATAACCTAGGGTGACACAGAACTAGCTCCAGTTCATCAATGTAATGTAGGCATGTATTTCGAATATAGTCATACGTGCTTATGGAAAAGAACTTGCATGACATCTTTTGTCCTACCCTCCCGTGGCAGCGGGGTCCTTACGGAAACTAAGGGATATTAAGGCCTCCTTTTAATGGAGTACCAGAACAAAGCATTAACACATAGTGAATACATGAACTCCTCAAACTACGGTCATCACCGGTAAGTATCCCGATTATTGCCACTTCGGGGTTAACGGATCATAACACATAATAGGTGACTATAGACTTCCAAGATAGGATCAAGAACTCTCATATATTGATGAAAACATAATAGGTTCAGATCTAAAATCATGGCACTCGGGCCCTAGTGACAAGCATTAAGCATAGGAAAGTCATAGCAACATCAATCTCATAACATAGTGGATACTAGGGATCAAACCCTAACAAAACTAACTCAATTACATGATAGATCCCATCCAACCCATCACCGTCCAGCAAGCCTACGATGGAATTACTCATGCACGGCGGTGAGCATCATGAAATTGGTGATGGAGGATGGTTGATGATGACGATGGCGACGGATTCCCCTCTCCGGAGCCCCGAACGGACTCCAGATCAGCCCTCCCGAGAGGTTTTAGGGCTTGGCGGCGGCTCTGTATTGTAAAACGCGATGAATTCTTGTCTCTGATTTTTTTCTCCCCGAAACACAATATATAGAGTTGGAGTTGGAGTTGGAGGAACTCCAGTGGGGCCACGAGGTAGGGGGTGCGCCCTAGGGGGGCAGGCGCGCCCCCACCCTTGTGGACAGGTGGTGGGCCCCTGACCTTCATCTTTTGCAGGTATTTTTTATATGTTCCAAAGAGTTGCTTCGTGAAGTTTCAGGTCATTCCGAGAACTTTTGTTTCTGCACATAAATAACACCATGGTAATTCTGTTGAAAACAGCGTCAGTCCGGGTTAGTTCCATTCAAATCATGCAAGTTAGAGTCCAAAACAAGGGCAAAAGTGTTTCGAAAAGTAGATATGACGGAGACGTATCAACTCCCCCAAGCTTAAACCTTTGCTTGTCCTCAAGCAATTCAGTTGATAAACTGAAAGTGATAAAGAAAAACTTTTACAAACTCCGTTTGCTCTTGTTGTTGTAAATATGTAAAGCCAGCATTCAAGTTTTCAGCAAAGATTATAACTAACCACATTCACAATAATGCTTAGGTCTCAAATTTACTCATATCAATGGCATAATCAACTAGCTAGCAATAATAATAAATCTCGGATGACAACACTTTCTCAAAACAATCATAATATGATATAACAAGATGGTATCTCGCTAGCCCTTTCCGTGACCGCAAAACATAAATGCAGAGCACCTTTAAAGATCAAGGACCGACTAGACATTGTAATTCATGGTAAAAGAGATCCAGTCAAGTCATACCCAATGTAAACTAACAATAATGAATGCAAATGACAGCAGTGCTCTCCAACTGGTGCTTTTTAATAAGAGGATGATGACTCAGCATAAAAGTAAATAGATAGGCCCTTCGCAGAGGGAAGCAGGGATGTGTAGAGGTGCCAGAGCTCGGTTTTGAAACAGAGTTGAATAATATTTTGAGCGGTATACTTTCATTGTCAACATAACAACCAAGAGATGGCGATATCTTCCCTGCTACACACATTATAGGCGGTCCCAAACAGAATGGTAAAGTTTATACTCCCCCTTCCACCAACAAGCATCAATCCATGGCTTGCTCGAAACAACGAGTGCCTCCAACTAACAAGAGTCCCAGGGGGAGATTTTTTGCAATTATTTTGATTTGATTTGCATGAAGCATGGGACTGGGCATCCCGGTGACTAGCCACTTTCTCGTGAGTGAGGAGCGGAGTCCACTCCTCTTGAGAATAACCCGCCTAACATGGAAGATACGAACAACCCTAGTTGATACATGAGCTATTCGAGCATGCAAAACAGGATATTTATTTGAAGGTTTAGAGTTTGGCACATACAAATTTACTTGGAACGGCAGGTAGGTACCGTATATAGGTAGGTATGGTGGACTCATATGGAATAACTTTGGGGTTTAAGGGATTGGATGCACAAGCAGTATTCCCGCTTAGTACAGGTGAAGGCTAGCAAAAGACAGGGAAGCGACCAGCTAGAGAGCGACAACAGTCATGAACATGCATTAAAATTAATCAACACCGAATGCAAACATGAGTAGGATATAATCCACCATGAACATAAATATCGTGAAGGCTATGTTGATTTTGTTTCAACTACATGTGTGAACATGTGCCAAGTCAAGTCACTTAAATCATTCAGAGGAGAATACCACCCTATCATACCACATCACAACCATTTTAATAGCATGTTGGCACGTAAGGTAAACCATTATAAGCTCCTAGCTAATCAAGCATGGCACAAGAACTATGATCTCTAGTTGTCATTGCAAACATGTTTATTCATAATAGACTGAATCAGGAACGATGAACTAATCATATTTACAAAAACAAGAGAGGTCGAGTTCATACCAGCTTTTCTCATCTCAATAAGTTCGTCATATAATCATCATCATTGCCTTTCACTTACACTATCGAACGATGTGAATAATAATAATAGTGCACGTGCATTGGACTAAGCTGGAATCTGCAAGCATTCAATAAACAGGAGAAAACAAGGCAATATGGACTCTTTTTCAGATCAACAATTATGCATATAAGAGCCACTTCAACAATTTAATCATGGTCTTCTCCTCTCGACCCCCAAAGAAAAGAAAAGAAATAAAACTATTTACACGGGAGAGCTCCCAACAAGTAAAAGAAGAACATGAAATCTTTTTGGGTTTTCTTTTTAATTACTTCTACAAGCATGGAACGTAAACTAATTAAAATCTACACTAATTTTTTTTTGTTTTTCTTAAGGTTTATTAAACACACAAGAAGAAAGCATAAAAAGGGAAAGTAAACTAGCATGGATGATACAATGAAAAAGTATGAGCAACGTCATCTAGCAATGAGTGTATGAACATAAATGTAAGGTCGATGGGAAATACGTACTCCCTCAAGCTTAGGCTTTTGGCCTAAGTTGGTCTATGGCCACGGTTGTCCTGACGGATATCCATAATAATAGTTGAGGTCGTACTGCGAAGAAGAAAAAGACTCCGATTGCCACTGGTTGGCAATCATCTCCTGATCCCACTGGTAATTAGACTGTCGTGAAGGATCAACTTGTGGTTCCGGCTCTGGCTCCATAGCTGGTGCAGGGTTCCAGTAGGCGTGAATAGCCTTTAACGAAACAAGGTACTGGCCTGCAGATAAATCAAACAAAGAAGGAGCAGGTAGGGTAATAGTCTCAGGATGATGTTTATCAAAGAACAATTTGTATTTAAGCTCTCCTTTCCTATTCTTAACAATAAAATCATGTGCCACCATACTTTTATAATCTACTAGCACATATGCCCGTGTGTTGCAACGGGAGAGACATTTCTTTGCAAAAAGCAACGGGAGAGATAATTGACATGTCCACCAAAAAAGATCTCTGCATGAATCTTTCATAAAAACATGAACATTTTTTGAATTTGTGTTTTTAAAGAAAACATATTTTGAACATTCAGAACAATTTTAGAAATGGGTTTCTTTGAACTCATAAATTATTTAGAATTTGCGAATATTTCACTAAAACAAGAATATTTTTCATATTTGCACACATTTTTAAAACGCATTTTTTGGAAAATCTCAAAAAAAATAACACAAATAAAAAATGGAACATTTTTTAAAAATTTGGACAATTTTTCGAATGAGAAAAAATATATAAATTTCTGAACATTTTTATAAAACAGGATATGTTTTGGAATTTTGAACATTTTTTAAAAAAATCATTTTTTTCCTAAATTACGAACTCTTTTGAAAATTATGAATTTAAGGAAAAATGGAGAAATAAAAAAAACTTGAAAGGAAAAAATACAAAAGAAACAGGAAAGAAACAAAAAAATAGAAACATAATAAGAATAAAAAATGGTTCAGCCCAGGTTGGGCGCCCTATGCGACACTGGGACTATTTGACCCCCCATGCGATAAATAGGGTTTTTCGGATGGGCACGAAATTAAATAGTTTGGCTTTGCTGGGCCACATTGCAGGCGGCCCGTGTATGGAATTGTGGCGTTTTTCCTTTTGTAATACATGAACAGACAGAAATTTAGTACCACCTCGAATAGCAGAACTTTTTTAATGGTGAACGGATGAAATTTTTTGGAGAAACACACCTTACTTTATTAGTAGGTATAGAAATAAACACGAGGCAACACTTTTTCTTCCTTCTCATAATGCCTAATAGGTATGTTAAAATGTGCAGCTAGGCGTGAAGCATAGATGCCTCCAAAGATGGGCCCCTTTGTACGGTTCAGACTTAACCATTTAGCAATAATGTCGCCCATACTAACAAAGTTATCACCGTATAAACCATGGAGCAACATAATAATATCAGGGACACTAAGGTTTTCCACAGTTTCCGCGACCAATTAAACAACGACTAGCAAATAATGCACAATAGCGTAAAACAGGAAAATGTATGCTAGTGATTCGTGCATCAGAAACCTTCCTTGTTTCCCCCGTAGGTGATGAGCTCCTAGAATGGAAATGAAAGTTTTGCACAAAGATATTTGTGAGTAAGAGATACTGATCGCGTTGGTCGTGGAGGAAAGCGGTGAGGCCTGCATTCTTAGCCAATTCATAAAAATCTTCATAAATCCCGGCTGCTCTCAAGAAATCATCGGAAGGCCATTCACACGACCGAACCTTCGTGGTGCGAGGTAGATTATACTTAGTCTTCTATGCCTTTTCCTTCGAGCTTCAGCTCGATGAGCCCCTCAAAAGTCTCTTCATCATTTTCTGAAAAATTCTGAAATTTTTAGTAACTTCAAAAATAAAAGTAAACCAAACTCAATAATATTGATAACAACTACTCCTACAAGTGCCTAGAGCCTATATCACGCATCAAAAGTACTTGGAACCATATAAATTTGACATGCAAGCTCAAGAACATGGTCAACTAGGCAGCACAAATTTGCAATGAATAAAGCACTAGAACAAAAACTAATTGGACCAATGGAGGAGTCACATACCAGAAACAATCTCCCCAAGCAGTTTTGTGAGAGGTGCTTTGAGCAAGGAGATCGAAAATGGCAGCAAAACGAGCTTGGACTCGGGTTTTAGCTGGTTGTTCGTGTTTGTGGGAGGAAGAAGGAGTGTGTGGGTGAAAGGATAAGTGGAGGAGGGGCACCGTGGGCCCTCGAGGCAGGGGGGCGCGCCCAGGGGGGTAGGGTGCGCCCTCCACCCTCGTGGGCAGGTGGGTGACCCCCCGCTATGTTCTCTGTGCCAAATATTCTAAAATATTCTACAAAAAATCATATTTAAATTTCAGGGCATTTGGAGAACTTTTATTTTCGGGGTATTTTTATATTGCACGGATAATCAGATAACAGACAAAAAAATACTATTTTAATTTTGTTTAATATAAATAACAGAAAGTAAAAGGAGGGTACAAAAGGTTGTTCCTTCTAGTTTCATCCATCTCATGATCATCAAAAGGAATCCACTAATAAGGTTGATCAAGTCTTGTTAACGAACTCATCCCGAATAACATGGAACCGGAGAAATTTCGAATAATACTATGTTACCTCAACGGGGATAGGCACATCCCCAACAATAAGAATATCATATTTCTTCTTGACAGTATGAAGAGGAAATTCAAAACCTCCAAATATAATCGATGGAATTTTTCCAATAGAGTTGATACTATGAACTTGAGGTTGTTTCCTCGGAAAGTGTACCGTGTGCTCATTACCATTAACATGAAAAGTGACATTGCCTTTAGTGCAATCAATAATAGCCCCTGCAGTATTCAAAAAGGGTCTTCCAAGAATAATAGACATACTATCATCCTCGGGAATATCAAGAATAACAAAGTCCGTTAAAATAGTAACGTTTGCAACTACAACAGGCACATCCTCACAAATACCGATAGGTATAGCAGTTGATTTATCAGCCATTTGCAAAGATATTTCAGCAGGTGTCAACTTATTCAAATCAAGTCTACAATATAAAGAGAGAGGCATAACACTAACACCGGCTCCAAGATCACATAAAGCAGTTTTAACATAGTTTCTTTTAATGGAGCATGGTATAGTTGGTACACCAGGATCTCCAAATTTCTTTGGTATTCCACCCTTAAAAGTATAATTAGCAAGCATGGTGGAAATTTCAGCTTCTGGTATCTTTCTCTTATTTGTAACAATATCTTTCATATACTTAGCATAAGGATTCATTTTGAGCATATCAGTTAATCGCATACGCAAAAAGATAGGTCTAATCATTTCAGCAAAGCGCTCAAAATCCTCATCATCCTTTTTCTTGGATGGTTTCGGAGGAAAAGGCATTGGTTTTTGAACCCATGGGTCTCTTTCTTTACCGTGTTTCCTAGCAACAAAGTCTTTCTTATCATAATGTTGATTCTTTGATTATGGGTTATCAAGATCAACAGCAGGTTCAATTTCTATATCATTATCATTACTAGGTTGAGCATCATCATGAACATTATCATTAACCTTATCACTAGTTTCAGGTTTATTACCAGATTGTGTTTCAGCATCAGAAATAGAAATATCATTGGGGTTCTCAGGTGTTTCAACAATAGGATCACTAGAAGCATGCAAAGTCCTATCATTTTTCTTTTTCTTCCTTTTAGAAGGACTAGGTGCATCCACATTATTTCTCTGAGAATCTTGCTCAATTCGCTTAGGGTGGCCTTCAGGATACAAAGGTTCCCGAGTCATTTTACCACCTCTAGTCATAACTCTAACAGCATTATCATTATTCTTACTGTTCAATTCATTGAGCAAATCATGTCTTTCAAAATATCAATGCTAAAGAACGCTATCCCTACAAAATCATATAGTCTTGTCATGCTCCATCCTCTTAACACAAATTATTTATCATGCACAACCCTGATGACAAGCTGAGCAGTTGGTTCATATATACTTGTTAATGCGCTTCAGCCTTTTCAACCCCAATGCAATACATGAGCGCAATCCATGGGCATAACACTTGGATGGAATAGAGTATGCTGATGGGGGTAAACATGCAGAAGACAAAAAGTAAGAAAGTCTCACATCGACGCAGCTAATCAACGGGCTATGGAGATGCCCCTCAATTGATGTTAATGCGAGGAGTAGGGTTTGTCATGCAACGAACGCACTAAGAGCTATAGGTGTATGAAAGCTCAATTGAAAACTAAGTGGGTGTGCATCCAACTTGCTTGGTCCTGAAACCTCGGGCATTTGAGGAAGCTCATCATCGGAATATACAAGCCAAGTTATATAATGAAAAATTCCCACTAGTATATGAAAATGACTACATAAGAGCTCTCTACATGAAAAACATGGTGCTACTTTGAAGCACAAGTGTGGAAAGGATAGTAACATTGCCCCTTCTCTCCTTTTCTCTCATTTTCTTCTTTTTCCCTTTTTCTTTTGGACTCTTTTCGGCCTCTCTTTTTCCTTTTTCTTTTTAAATTTTGTCCGAAGTCTCATCCTGACTTGTGGGGGAATCATAGTCTCCATCATCCTTTCCTTAATTTGGACAATGCTCTGATAATGAATAATGATGATCATCACACTTCTATTAACTTACAACTCAAAAGAAATAAAAATTACAACTTGATACCTTGAACAATATGACTCTATATGAATGCCTCTAGCGGTGTAGCAGGATGTGCAATGATCTAATGTGGCAAAGATATAAAAAATGGACAAGCCATGAAAATATCATGCTAGCTATATTACGATCATGCAAAGCAATATAACAATGAATGCTCAAGTCATAAAAATGGAACGGTGGAAGTCGCATGGCAATATATCTCGGAATGGCTATGGAAATGCCATAATAGGTAGGCATGGTGGTTGTTTGGAGGAAGATATAATGAGGCTTATGTGTGATAGAACATATCATATCATGGGGTTTGTATGTATTGGTGAAGTTTGCACCGACTCTCGAAGTGAGAAAGGGCAATGCATGGTACCGAAGAGGCTAGGAAATTGCGGAAAGGTAAGAGTGCGTAGAATCTATGGACTCACATTAGTCATAAAGAACTCACATACTTATTGAGAAAGTTTGTTAGCCCTCGAATCAAAGTACTACTACGCATGCCCCTAGGGGGTAGATTGGTAGGAGAAGACCATCGCCCGTCCCCGACCGCCACTCATAAGGAAGACAATCAATAATAAATCATGCTCCAACTTCTTGGCATAACGAGAGACTCTATGTGCATGCTTCAGGAATCACAAACCTTAACACCAATATTCTTACTAAACCACAATCATTCACTAGTACCTCTGACACGTCTCCAACGTATCTGTAATTTTTGATTGTTCCATGCTATTATATTATCAACCTTGGATGTTTTATATGCATCACTATGCTATTTTATATGATTTTTGGGACTAACCTATTAACCTAGAGCCCAGTGCCAGTTTCTGTTTTTTCCTTGTTTTAGAGTATCGCAGAAAAGGAAAATCAAATGGAGTCCAATTGACCTGAAACTTCACGGAACTTATTTTTGGAATGGAAGAAATCCAGGAGACTTGGAGTGGACGTCAGGGAAGCTTCGAGGTGGCCACGAGGCAGGGAGGCACGCCCTACCCCCTGGGCGTGCCCCCACCCTCGTGGGCCCCTCGTGGCTCCCCTGTCCGACTTCTTTCACCTATATATGTCCATATACCCTAAAAACATCAGGGAACATAATAGATCGGGAGTTCCGCTGCCAGAAGCCTCTGTAGCCACCGAAAACCAATCTAGACCCATTCCGGCACCCTGCCGGAGGGGGGGATCCCTCACCGGTGGCCATCTTCATCATCCCGGCGCTCTCCATGACGAGGAGGGAGTAGTTCACCCTCGGGGCTGAGGGTATGTACCAGTAGCTATGTGTTTGATCTCTCTCTCTCTCATGTTCTCGAGATGGTGCGATCTTGATGTACCGCGAGCTTTGCTATTATGGTTGGATCTTATGATGTTTCTCCCCATCTACTCTCTTGTAATGGATTGAGTTTTCCCTTTGAAGTTATCTTATCGGATTGAGTCTTTAAGGATTTGAGAACACTTGATGTATGTCTTGCATGTGCTTATCTGTGGTGACAATGGGATATCACATGATCTACTTGATGTATGTTTTGGTGATCAACTTGCGGGTTCAATGAACTTATGCATAGGGGTTGGCACACGTTTTCGTCTTGACTCTCCGGTAGAAACTTTGGGGCACTCTTTGAAGTACTTTGTGTTGGTTTGAATAGATGAATCTGAGATTGTGTGATCCATATCATATAATCATGCCCACGGATACTTGAGGTGACATTGGAGTATCTAGGTGACATTAGGGTTTTGGTTGATTTGTGTCTTAAGGTGTTATTCTAGTACGAACTCTATGATAGATCGAGCGGAAAGAATAGCTTCGTGTTATTTTACTACGGACTCTTGAATAGATTGATCAGAAAAAATAACTTTGAGGTGGTTTCGTACCCTACAATAATCTCTTCGTTTGTTCTCCGCTATTAGTGACTTTGGAGTGACTCTTTGTTGCATGTTGAGGGATAGTTATATGAACCAATTATGTTATTATTGTTGAGAGAACTTTGTCGGCGTCCTGGGAACGGGGGTCCCCAGACTTGCCTGCCTGCGGCCCGCGGCGTGGCTGAGCCAGCAGGCCGTACGACCCATCTTCACCAACAAAGCACCCAAGACCCTCGCGAGGCGGACGAAGCAAGACCTCCTCTAGAGTGGCCTAGCTAGGAAGGCTCACGAGGAGCGGAGATATCAAGGCGAGGTGAACCTCACGAGGTTCTCATGACGTGAGCCGTGACGATCGACACCAGGCGGGCGCCAGCGCGCACAACGTCCTTGTTTCCTCTTTGGTGCAAAGGGGGCAAGCGCGGCTGCAGAGTACCAAGGCCTCAGGTAAAGCTTGCCATTTTGGTGCAACAAGACCAAGACCAAGGACTGCAAGATAGAGGTCATCGTGGATCCCAGAACAGCGTCAACACCAGAACCTTGTGCAGGCGAAGACTACTTTTGTCAGGATAGCTTGTACTAGCTGTCCCCTTCAAATTAGCCCGCCATTGTTGGCTCCCTTCCCGCTCGATATTTGGGAAGAGGACCAGGGCCTCTATAAATAGGACTAGCCACCACAGAGGAGGGGAGACGAACTGACCTTAGTTTGAGAGAGACCACCTCACACACAAGCTCACCGAGCACAAGAACGCCTTAACCTCAAGAGGCCATTCCGCCCTTGTATTGTTCATCATCAGCCCAAGAGGCTATCCACCACCACCACACTAGGGTAGGGTATTACACCACAACGGTGGTCCGAACCAGTATAAACCCTGTGTCCATCTGTGTTGTGAGTTCGTCGAGTTCGTCCGCGAGATCCTAGCAAGCTAGAGCGTAGATCGGTTGAAGGGAAAGACATCGCGAGCACCCTAGTGTTTGAACCTTAAGGGTTTGCCGGGACCCCATACCCCGACATTTGGTGCGCCAGGTAGGGGTGCGCTAGAGCCTTTTCTCCGCCAATCAGCTCTCCAACGTTCACCGGCTACGATGTCTGGCGACCCAAGAGCCGGGTCCGACCGCTGGGCAGCCTGGCCAGCCCGGACGGTGCCGCCTGCCCATGAAGATCTCGACCCCGCACCCCAGGCGGCGCGGGCGTCACCAAGCTCCGCCGGGCATGGACAGCACGGCCAGGCATCATCCACCCTCACCCCCCGACAAGCACGAGCCACAGCGAGAGCAGCGAGTCACGCCGCTGCAACTGCGCCGCACTCACGGCGGGAGCAAGCGAACATGCGGGCGGCACTCGCAGTGGCAAGGGAGCTGCTGCGATGTAGACTAATGGAGAGCGGCCGAGACATGCTGCTTGAGCGTGTTGCTTAGCTCCTAGACGCAGCGGCATCAGGAGCGCCACCCTTCAGCTATCGACTTCCCCCCAGGCCAATGCAAGGTCGCGCGGCGAGCCTCACCACATCTGTGCGCTGTCAACTACGTCCGGGGGCTTCACCAACATCAGCACGGCTGGCGGCGTAGGGCGCTCCAATCCCCCCATGCCGCCCTCGAGAAGCACGAGCGCAAGCGTCACCCCCCATGGCCCCAGCCGGATGCCGCATTATCATCCCCAGGACGCCATCATGGGGGGAGCAACATGGAGTGTGGGGCACCACGACGAGGTGTACGGGGTGACGGCCCCGGAAGCCTACGTGCCCCACATGATGGACCAAGGGTACGCACCAGAGGATGACATCGGCTCATTCATTGGAGAAGACTGGGGAGAAGGGGCACTAGGAGTCGAAGCCTTCCAAGAGCCAGCGGAGAACCACAACGATCGCGCCGGCAACGACAACTACAGGGTACCGCTAACCTCTCAGGAACAGGCTTATGCTAACCATGGGCTACCGATGAATCAGGTTGCAGCATCGATCGACGACCCCGACACGGCGGCACCCGTCTCAACAAGGGAGACACGCTGGGGGCCGCCGAGAGGGAGCCAGGAGAAAGGCCCCTCCCCAAGGCACGCGAAACCAGGGGACACCCGGAGGTAGGCCCTCTGCCGGGGTGGCTTCAACGACCCGTCCTCCGGCAGGGGACCCGTGGTCGCCGAGGGAACCGCTGGTGTCCTCTTTCCCTCCTTTACGCCGTCCTGGTCTCCGGCCGGCTCAAAGGAGGTCAAGAGTGGCGCAAGGTGGGGCCCTCGTCTGGCGATATGAAGCAAGGCCAGTACCTGTGAAGAAGGCCCGGTGCATGTGAAGCTCGCCGCCCGTGACACTCTCATGTAATAATGAGTTGGGGCTGTACACGCCCTGGAGTCTCAGGAGCGCCGGCCTCAGGCCTGGGGCTCCCTCCCACGCCTAGTGGACAGCACTTAGCTTCACGCTGGTGAGAAGACTTGAAGACCCGAAGACTAGACTAGGTGCCGGACGCGGCCTTTTTGCTTTGGATCTCTTTTTCTGTGGCTTTGCTTTCTGATTCCGGACTTAAGTTGAAGCTGAATTTTTATCATTGCGCGCGGGGGGTGCCTTTTCTCGTTCGAGTCATTTCTCGCCTTCTGGATATTGTTTGGTTTGGGACTCACGTCCATCGCCTCTCCCTCACAAAGCTCCTCGCGAGCCGGACCGCGTAGAGCACGCGCTAGCACTGCGGCTGGTGCTCACCCTTCCCGCCCCCCCCTTCAAACAGGGCGGCAAGCCCCGCAAGATTCTCCGAAACTCTTCGCCTCACGACCCAACCCTAAACAGGCGCTGACTAAGGTAATCCATGTCTGTAAACTCACCCACAACTTCACAAGCTCACGAGGACACATACCCACATCACATAGGAAAGTAAAAACTGTGATTCATTTACATGAGGGGCTCCCCCTCTCAAAATGCTCTCACAAGTTTTCCTAGGGCCACGCCCGAGTTTTGCGTGCAGAATAAAACAATAGGAGAATATGGGATCAACCAGAGATATCGCTCGCTGCGTCATCCAGGGACGTGTCGCTCGCATCGTCATCATCTTCGTCGGAATTGTCGCCGCCGTCAGCAATGCCCCCATCACCGTCGTTGACCACGTCACCTTTGTTTGCAACAACCACCACCCCATCGTCCTCCGAGGTGAAGGCCCTGACCAACGCGTCGACATGATCCTCTACCCAACGCGCCAAGTCGCCCCGAACAGCGATGGGCACAGGAGCAATGGCGGTATCAAAGTCGAAGTTGGGGTCGGTGTTCATGAGGTGGCTGAAGACATAGGAGAAGGCGCGCTGAAGCAGGCCACGACCCCTCTCCTCCACAAGCTGCCGAGCTCTGGCAAATTGAGCCTCCAGGCGCGTCACCACCTCGGTGAAGAAGGTCAGGTGGCTGGCGTAGTCACTCGAGTGAGGGGTCGGGGCGTTCTCATCGCAGATATAGCCCAGGGCGGTGTTGGCCTTGTTCCGAAGGTCTTGGAGCATAGGGCCATGCACGCGCTCCAGTGTTCAGCGTTGGAGCACTTCTTCTCTGTTTTGCCGAGCGACGGCCTCGGCATCGTCAATTTGCCACCAGGAGAAAGCAGCTCGGCGCGGGCAGAGGCCAGGTCCGCCTGCACCGTAACCAGGGCAGCGGTTGTGGCCTCAGCACCCCTCTCGGCCTCGGCCAACCTGGGCCTGAGGGCGGCGGCCCTGCCCGTGCCCTCCTGTCCGGCGAGCTCCAGCCTCAAGCCGTACCTGCCCTCCAGATTGGCACGAACCACGGCTACCCGATGATTGATCTCTTCTTCGACTCCAGCCTCGCGGGCCCCGACGACATCTTCAGCTTGAGCGACTTGACGCTCCCTCGTCTCCAGCCGCTCGAGCTCGAGACTGCGCTCCACGGCCTCCAGTGCCAGCGCCTCCTCATGCCGCCGGATCTCCTCTTCCTCCGCAGGCGTCCCCCTCATCGACGCGAGGGCGGCCCCGCGAGTCTCGACTTGCTGCTCAAGGGACGCGCTCCAGGCCTGGAGCTCCCACGTGCGCTGCTCCGCAGCCTCACGGCGGCGATCAGCCTTGTGAGCTTCCTCCAAAGCTCGCGAGCGGGCCTCATTGGCAATCTTGAGGGATGCCTCAGCCTTCGCGTTCTCGAGGTCGCGATGATAACGTCCAAGGTTGATGGCCACTCGCAGCTTGCGCCGCTCCTCCACCAACCCAAGACCTTCGGCCTCAAGACGCAAGTCGACGCCAGCAAGCTCTTCACCAAGGCTGTTCATCGCGCCCATCGCCTCCTGGAGGAGCTCGTGGCGGACCATGCTGCGCCCGCGCTCGAGCTCGAATGCTCGCCCCATCTCGTCCTCCGCCTCGGGGGATGCAGGTGGAGCATGAAGTGGCGTGCCATCTCCTGGTTGGGGGCTGGGGGCTGGCACGGCCCCAGGCACCGGCTGACCCTCGTGAGGGGCCCGGACCGAGCAAGGCCCGCTGCTTGAAGGAGGCTCCAGCATCGAGGCTAGCCATCCACAAACCGTGACCAAGGGAGGAGCCCTTGGCACGCCCACTGTGCTCCAAGCAAGGCCACGTAGGAAGGACGACGAAGGCACAAGCTCGGGGCGCCTTGACGACGGACCAGCTCCCAAGGCTGACCCCATGCCATGGGCAGTATCTGAGCCTGGAGCACTGGAGCTTGGCGAGTACGATGGGACGAGAGGGAGCTGCTTCTCTGAAGGTTTCACGGCCTTAGCAGAAGGGGACCTGAGGGGGCAATCGTCAGGAAGGGAAGGCGACACATAGAAGATCACCAAGGAGAGGTACTTACTCGTCGATGGCGATGTACTTCCGTCATTTCAACGGTCCGAAGATGCTGCCACCACTAGGGGATCCCTTCCTCTTGCGGAGCTCCTCAAAGTCCACGCAAAGGCGTCCGAAGCACTGGACGTGACGGCCGGAGCGCGGTGGAGCCGAAAAAGAACCAAGAGGAATGGCTTCAGGGGAGCCCGGCTGCGGCGAACATCCCAGCTCTCTCTCGCCGTGACCTCCCGAGGCCCCTGAAGCCTCGGCCTCGGGAGCCGCATGTCGCACCTCATCAGCAACTGGCGCCTCAGGAGAGGCGTCGCAAGGTCCCGAGGACGATGCCCTTGGATCACTGCTCGACACGTGCTCCTCAGCACCTGAGCAGCCGGCCCCCATCGCAGCTCGCTCCCCCGCACCATCACCTGGGGCGAGCTCGTCACCGGCGGCGAAGAATGGGACCACGATGACATGATTCTCACGGGGTCCCTCCAAGCCAATTGGGTGTAGCCCCCACTCATCAAAGGAAGGCATGGTCACAACGAAGGTAACCTTGTTCTCGCCGCGGTACAACATGCAACTCTTCCTAGGCATATCGTCCGGCAGAGGGACACCGGATAGCACCGTGAGCACAGTTTGCCGCGCAGCGAGAGGAAGCCCCTCCTCCTGAAACCTCATGTTGTCCCAATTGCTGAGCAAGTCCCACATTGGGCGAGAATGACGCTGAAGCGGGGCAACTCGACGCTTGACGAACGCCCTCACCACCATGGGCGCAGTCACACCAAGGTCCTTCAACCACCGCAACCTGGCCCAGACGGGGGCAAGGCAGGGGCTCGTGAGCCTCTGGTGACCCCAACCGGAGTTTGGAATGGCAGGCCCCACCGGAGCTTGGAGCAGAGGGTTGAGCACGCCAGCATCAACAAACACCCATCGCGTGCGGAATTTGCTCATGAACGAAGGAAGCTTGAAGTTGATCCCCATGCCTGCCGTCGCTGCCACGGCCTGAAAGCCTACACACCCTAAGCTCTGCTGGGCACCGATGAGATGTAGCGAGAAGAAGTGGCGTAGGAGCGCCACGGAGGGGGTGATGCCCACCATGGCCTCACACACGAAGGCGAAGACGACAAGAAGGGTCACAGATTGAGGGTAGAGATGAAGCATATGGACCTGATAGTGCTCAAGCACCGCGTTGAAGAAGGCGGAGAAGGGAGGAAGTAGGCCAGCCCAGAGGGCGTCAATGAAGATCGGGATCTCGATGTCTGCCCGAGCCATGCTGGAGCGAGACGCAGGCTAGGCCGGCGTCTCTCCCACTCGTTGAAGCCGGAGGCGATCATGGGGTGCACCTTGCCCATGGCCTCGTCGTTGAGCACCTGAGGCCGACTGAGCGCCGACTCGAAGTATGGAGGCGCAGTTGGCGAGGACAGATGTTTCTTCCCCTTGTCGGCTTGTTTCGGCGCCATGGCGGCAAAGCGGGCGGAACACTGGTTGGACTGGAAGGCGGAACAGGGCGTCAAGGAAGCAGGGATATTGGAAGATTGGAAAGCCAGGCACGGAGGGGGAGGAATAATTGTGCAAGAAGCGGGGCCGCATAGCCAGGCGGATTCAAAGGCAACATGGGGAAGCGGAGACGCCCACGTCCAATCAACCGCCACGCGTCAATCGAGGTCGCAGGCTTTTGGGGCCCGCGGTGCTTCGAGCTTGGCCCTTGGCTTTGCCGTGAAGCCAAGCCCGCACGCACCTCAGTCCCGGGGGCTACTATCGGCGTCCTGGGAACGGGGGTCCCCAGACTTGCCTGCCTGCGGCCCGCGGCGTGGCTGAGCCAGCAGGCCATACGGCCCATCTTCACCAACAAAGCACCCAAGACCCTCGCGAGGGGCCAAGCCTTGCGAGGCGGACGACGCAAGACCTCCTCTGGAGTGGCCTAGCTAGGCAGGCTCACAAGGAGCGGAGATATCAAGGCGAGGCGAACCTCACGAGGTTCTCGTGACGTGAGCCGTGACGATCGACACCAGGCGGGCGCCAGCGTGCACAGCGTCCTTGTTTCCTCTTTGGTGCAAAGGAGGCAAGCGCAGCCGCGGAGTACCAAGGCCTCAGGCAAAGCTTGCCATTTCGGTGCAATAAGACCAAGACCAAGGACTGCAAGACAGAGGTCATCGCGGAGCCCAGAACAGCGTCACCACTAGAACCTTGTGCATGCGAAGACTACTTTTGTCAGGATAGCTTGTACTAGATGTCCCCCTTCAAATTAGCCCGCCATTGTTGGCTCCCTTCCCGCTCGATATTTGGGAAGAGGCCAGGGCCTCTATAAATAGGACTATCCACCACGGAGGAGGGGAGATGAACTGACCTTAGTTTGAGATAGACCACCTCACACACAAGCTCACCGAGCACAAGAACGCCTTAACCTCAGGAGGTTGTTCTGCCCTTGTATTGTTCATCACAAGCCCAAGAGGCAATTCACCACCACCACACTGGAGTAGGGTATTACACCACAATGGTGGCCCGAACCAGTATAAACCCTGTGTCCATCTATGTTGTGAGTTCGTCAAGTTCGTCCGCGAGATCCTAGCAAGCTAGAGCATAGATCGGTTGAAGGGAAATACTTCACGCACACCCCAATGTTCGAACCTTAAGGGTTTGCCGGGACCCCATACCCCTACAAACTTGCACTAGTGAAAGTATGAACCCTAGGCCTTGTTTCAACACATTGCAATACCATTTGTGCTCACTTTTATCATTAGTTACCTTGCTGTTTTTATATTTTCAGATTACAAAAACCATTATCTACTATCCATATTGCACTTGTATCACCATCTCTTCGCCAAACTAGTGCACCTATACAATTTACCATTGTATTGGGTGTGTTGGGGACACAAGAGACTCTTTGTTATTTGGTTGCATGGTTGTTTGAGAGAGAACATCTTCATCCTACGCCTCCCACGGATTGATAAACCTTAGGTCATCCACTTGAGGGAAATTTGCTACTTTCCTACAAACCTCTGCACTTGGAGGCTCAACAACGTCTACAAGAAGAAGGTTGTGTAGTAGACATCAAGCTCTTTTCTGGCGCCGTTGCCGGGGAGGTTAGCGCTTGAAGGTATATCTTTAGATCTTGCAATCGAATCTTTTTGTTTCTTGTTTTAACACTAGTTTATTTTATAAAATAAAACTACAAAAAATTGGAATTAAGGGTACCTCATATGCTTCATCTTTTTAATGTCTTTCGTGAAAATAAGGATTCCAATAATTGTGCTCAAGTGCTAGAATAAGAATGCATTAGAATGTTTGGCACTAAATATTTGAATGATGAGCATGATTGCAATGTTGTTAGTATGAATTCCTTGAATATCCATGATGCTAATGATATGCAACGCCACAAGCTTGGGGAAGCTATGTTTGATGAAGATGATATTTTTTGTCCCCCAAGTTTTCATGAGAAAATTTACTATGATGATAGAATGCCTCCTATTTATGATGAGTATATTGATAAAAGTGGATTTGTAGAGGTCATGACTTTATTTAGTAATGATTCCACTATTTTGGAAGAGGTTCCAATTGATTATGAGAACAAAGTTGCTATCTATGATGATTATTGTGATGACTTGTATGCTATTGAGAATAATGATATCCATGAAACTTGTCATCATGATTTTAATTTTCAATTGGATTATGCCTCACATGATAGTTATTTTGTTGAGTTTGCTCCCACTACTATTGATGAGAATAAATTTTCTTATGGGGAGAATAGTAAATTTTCTATGCTTGTAGATCATGAAAAGAATGCTTTATGTGATAGTTATATTGTTGAATTCATTCATGATGCTACTGAAAATTATTATGAGGGAGGAATATATGCTTGTAGGAGTTGCAATAATATCAAGCTTCCTCTCTATGTGTTGAAAATCTTGAAGTTATGCTTGTTTTGCTTTCCTATGCAAGTTGATTCTTGTTCCCACAAGTTGTTTGCTCACAAAATCCCTATGCATAGGAAGTGGGTTAGGATTAAGTGTGCTAGTCATATTCTTCATGATGCTCTCTTTATGTTACAATTCTTATCTTTTATGTGAGCATCATTGAAATCATCATGCCTAGCTAGGGGCGTTAAACGATAGCGCTTGTTGGGAGGCAACCCAATTTTATTTTAGCTCCTTGCTTTTTGTTCCTATTTAGTAATAAATTAATCATCTATCCTCTTTTATGATTGTGTTTTTTATGTTTTAATTAGTGTTTGTGCCAAGTAAAGCCTTTAGGATATTCTTGGGTGATTGATATTTGATCTTGCTGTAAAAAACAGAAAGTATGCGCTCACGAGAATAATTTTCATTTTTTACCAGAGAGCGATAAAATACCAATTCCAGTTACAGTAGATTAATAAACAAATTTCCTAGGACTTCCCAATTTCTCAGGATTTTTGGAGTGACAGAAGTATTAGAAACCTATAGATTACTACAGACTATTCTGTTTTTGACAGATTCTGTTTTCTATGTGTTGTTTGCTTATTTTGATGAATCTATGAGTAGTATCGGAGGGTATGAACCATAGATGAGTTGGAATACAGTAGATATTACACCAATATGAATTTATAATGAGTTCACAATAGTACTTAAGTGGTGATTTATTTTCTTATCCTAACGGAGCTTATGAGTTTTCTGTTAAGTTTTGTGTTGTGAAGTTTTCAAGTTTTGGGTGAAGATTCGATGGACTAAGGAATAAGGAGTTGCAAGAGCCTAAGCTTGGGGATGCCCAAGGCACCCCAAGGTAAAATCCAAGGACACAAAAAAGCCTAAGCTTGGGGATGCCCCGGAAGGCATCCCCTCTTTCGTCTTCGTCTATCGGTAACTTTACTTGGAGCTATATTTTTATTCACCACATGATATGTGTTTTGCTTGGAGCGTCATTTTATTTTATTTTGTTTTGCTTGTTGTTTGAATAAAATACCAATATCTGGAATTCTTAAATGTTAGAGAATCTTCACATAGTTGCATAATTATTCGACTACTCATTGATCTTCACTCATATCTTTCGGAGTAGTTTGTTGTTGCTCTAGTGCTTCACTTATATCTTTTTAGAGCACGGTGGTGGTTTTATTTTATATAAATATATGAACTCTCATGCTTCACTTATATTATTTTGAGAGTCCTAAACATCATGGTAATTTGCATTGGTTATGAAATTAGTCCTAAATATGATGATAAAAACTATCATATAAAGTGCATTGAATACTAAGAGAAGTTTGATACTTGATGATTGTTTTGAGATATGAAGATGGTAATATTAGAGTCATGCTAGTTGTGAATTTGAGAAATACTTGTGTTGAAGTTTGTGATTCCCGTAGCATGCATGTATGGTGAACTGTTATGTGATGAAGTCGGAGCATGATTTATTTATTGATTGTCTTCCTTATGAGAGGCGGTCGGGGACTAGCGATGGTCTTTTCCTACCAATCTATCCCCCTAGGAGCATGCGCGTAGTACTTTGTTACGATAACTAATAGATTTTTGCAATAAGTATGTGAGTTCTTTATGACTAATGTTGAGTCCATGGATTATACGCACTGTCACCCTTCCACCATTGCTAGCCTCTCTAATACCGCACACCTTTCGCCGGTATCTTACACCCACCATATACCTTCCTCAAAACAGCCACCATACCTACCTATCATGGCATTTCCATAGCCATTCCGAGATATATTGCCATGCAACTTTCCACCGTTCTGTTTATTATGACACGCTTCATCATTGTCATATTGCTTTGCATGATCATGTAGTTGACATTGTATTTGTGGCAAAGCCATCGTTCATAATTCTTTCATACATGTCACTCATGAGTCATTGCACATCCCGGTACACTGCCGGAGGCATTCATGTAAAGTCATATCTTGTTCTAGGTATTGAGTTGTAATTCTTGAGTTGTAAGTAAATAAAAGTGTGATGATCATCATTATTAGAGCATTGTCCCAAATGAGGAAAGGATGATGGAGACTATGATTCCCCCACAAGTCGGGATGAGACTCCGGACGAAAAAAGAGAAAGGCCATAAAAAGGGAGAAGGCCCAAAAAAGAGAGAAAAAGAGAGAATGGACAATGCTATTATCCTTTTACCACACTTGTGCTTCAAAGTAGCACCATGATCTTCATGATAGAGAGTCTCCTATGTTGTCACTTTCATATACTAGTGGGAATCTTTCATTATAGAACTTGGCTTGTATATTCCAATGATGTGCTTCCTCAAAATGCCCTAGGTCTTCGTGATCAAGCGAGTTGGATGCACACCCACTTAGTTTCTTTTTGAGCTTTCATACACTTATAGCTCTAGTGCATCCGTTGCATGGCAATCCCTACTCACTCACATTGATATCTATTGATGGGCATCTCCATAGCCCGTTGATACGCCTAGTTGATGTGAGACTATCTTCTCCTTTTTGTCTTCTCCACAACCACCATTCTATTCCACCATAATGCTATATCCATGGCTCACGCTCATATATTGCGTGAAGATTGAAAAAGTTTGAGAACATCAAAAGTATGAAATAATTGCTTGGCTTGTCATCGGGGTTGTGCATGATTTAAATATTTTGTGTGGTGAAGATAGAGCATAGCTAGACTATATGATTTTGTAGGGATAGCTTTCTTTGGCCATGTTGTTTTGAGAAGACATGATTGCTTGGTTAGTATGCTTGAAGTATTATTATTTTTATGTTAGTATTAAACTTTTTATCTTGAATCTTTTGGATCTGAACATTCATGCCACAATAAAGAAAATTACATTGAGAAATATGTTAGGAAGCATTCCACATCAAAAATTCTGTTTTTATCATTTACCTACTCGAGGACGAGCAAGAATTAAGCTTGGGGATGCTTGATATGTCTCCAACGTATCTATAATTTTTGATTGTTCCATGCTATTATATTATCAACCTTGGATGTTTTATATGCATCACTATGCTATTTTATATGATTTTTGGACTAACCTATTAACCTAGAGCCCAGTGCCAGTTTCTGTTTTTTCCCTTGTTTTAGAGTATCACAGAAAAGGAAAATCAAATAGAGTCCAATTGACCTGAAACTTCATGGAACTTATTTTTAGAATGGAAGCAATCCAGGAGACTTGGAGTGGACGTCAGGGAAGCTTCGAGGTGGCCACGAGGCAGGGAGGCGCGCCCTACCCCCTGGGTGCGCCCCCACCCTCGTGGGCCCCTCGTGGCTCCCATGTCCAACTTCTGTCGCCTATATATGTCCATATACCTTAAAAACATCAGGGAACATAATAGACCAGGAGTTCCGCTGCCAGAAGCCTCTGTAGCCACCGAAAACCAATCTAGACCCGTTTTGGCACCCTGTCGGAGGGGGGATCCCTCACTGGTGGCCATCTTCATCATCCCGACGCTCTCCATGACGAGGAGGGATTAGTTCACCCTCGGGGTTGAGGGTATGTACCAGTAGCTATGTGTTTGATCTCTCTCTCTGTCTCTCTCTCTCTCTCGTGTTCTTGAGATGGTACGATCTGGATGTACCGTGAGCTTTGCTATTATGGTTGGATCTTATGATGTTTCTCCCCCTCTACTCTCTTGTAATGGATTGAGTTTTCCCTTTGAAGTTATCTTATCGGATTGAGTCTTTAAGGATTGGAGAACACTTGATGTATGTCTTGCATGTGCTTATCTGTGGTGACAATGGGATATCACGTGATCTACTTGATGTATGTTTTGGTGATCAACTTGCGGGTTCAATGAACTTATGCATAGGGATTGGCACACATTTTCGTCTTGACTCTCCGGTAGAAACTTTGGGGAACTCTTTGAAGTACTTTGTGTTGGTTTGAATAGATGAATCTGAGATTGTGTGATGCATACCGTATAATCATGCCCACGGATACTTGAGGTGACATTGGAGTATCTAGGTGACATTAGGGTTTTGGTTGATTTGTGTCTTAAGGTGTTATTCTAGTACAAACTCTATGATAGATTGAACGGAAAGAATAGCTTCGTGTTATTTTACTACGGACTCTTGAATAGATTGATTAGAAAGAATAACTTTGAGGTGGTTTCGTACCCTACAATAATCTCTTCGTTTGTTCTCCGCTATTAGTGACTTTGGAGTGACTCTTTGTTGCATGTTGAGGGATAGTTATATGATCCAACTATGTTATTATTGTTGAGAGAACTTGCACTAGTGAAAGTATGAACCCTAGGCCTTGTTTCAACACATTGCAATACCGTTTGTGCTCACTTTTATCATTAGTTACCTTGTTGTTTTTATATTTTCAGATTACAAAAACCATTATCTACTATCCATATTGCACTTGTATCACCATCTCTTCCCCGAACTAGTGCACCTATACAATTTACCATTGTATTGGGTGTGTTGGGGACACAAGAGACTCTTTGTTATTTGGTTGCAGGGTTGTTTGAGAGAGACCATCTTCATCCTACGCCTCCCACGGATTGATAAACCTTAGGTCATCCACTTGAGGGAAATTTGCTACTGTCCTACAAACCTCTACACTTGTAGGCCCAACAACGTCTACAAGAAGAAAGTTGTGTAGTAGACATCAACCTCCCACATATTACCATCTCTATATCGCAAAACTATTGCAAGGTATCAAACATATCATATTCAGTGATCTACAAGTTTTATGTAGGATTTTATGACTAACCATGTGAATGGCCAATTCCCGTTGATTCTCCAAATAGATATAAGCAAAGCAAGAGAGTTTAACTCTTTCTACAAAAGACCATGCTCACGCTCTAATAAGTATAAGTGAAGCAAAAGAGCATTCTACAAATGATGGTTTTCCTATGTAGAGAAATAGGCAATACAAACTTTAAATGATATAAGCGAAGCACATGAAGCATTCTATAAAGCCATACTCAAAAGATATAAGTGAAGTGCATGAAGCATTCTATAAATAAACCAAGATCTATCTCATACCAGCATGGTGCATTATTAAAAGAAAAATAAAAATCACACGACGCTCCAAGATTTACACATATCACATGAACAAAACAAAACCCAAAACATACCAATACTTGTTGAAGAAAGATGGGATGCCTTCCGGGGCATCCTCAAGCTTAGTGAGGGAGTCCTGGATTAGGGGGTGTCCGGATGGCCGGACTATACCTTCAGCCGGACTCCTGGACTATGAAGATACAAGATTGAAGACTTTGTCCCGTGTCCTGAAGGGACTTTCCTTGGCGTGGAAGGCAAGCTTGGCGATACAGATATGTAGATCTCCTACCATTGTAACCGACTTTGTGTAACCCTAACCCTCTCCAGTGTCTATATAAACCGGAGGGTTTTAGTCCGTAGGACAACATACAAGAACAACAATCATACCATAGGCTAGCTTCTAGGGTTTAGCCTCTCCGATCTCGTGGTAGATCTACTCTTGTACTACCCATATCATCAATATTAATCAAGCAGGACGTAGGGTTTTACCTCCATCAAGAGGGCCCGAACCTGGGTAAAACTTCGTGTCCCTTGCCTCCTATTACCATCCGGCCTAGACGCACAGTTCGGGACCCCCTACCCGAGATCCGCCGGTTTTGACACCGACATTGGTGCTTTCATTGAGAGTTCCTTTGTGTCGTCACCATTAGGCTTGATGGCTCCTACGATCATCAATAGCGATGCAGTCCAGGGTGAGACCTTCCTCCCCGGACAGATCTTCATCTTCGGCGGCTTCGCACTGCGGGCCAATTCACTTGGCCATCTAGAGCAGATCAAAAGCTATGCCCCTGGCCGTCAGGTCAGATTTGGAAGTTTAAACTACACGGCTGACATCCGCGGGGACTTGATCTTCGACGGATTCGAGCCACTGCCGAGCGCGCCGCACTGTCATGACGAGCATGATCTAGCTCTGCCGCCGAATAGTGCCCTGGAGGCCGCACCCGCATCGGCTTCGACCCTTAATTCGGAGCCAACTGCGCCGATCGAGGATGGGTCGTTGGACGCCGCCTCGGGGGCTGCGATCCCAACGGCGATCGAGCCGAACACTAGCCCCGCACTCCGCGAGACTCGTGACTCCAAGGAGCCGGACTCCTCTCCAGACTCCGAACCCTCTGCGCCCCTGCCAATCGAATCCGATTGGGCGCCGATCATGGAGTTTACTGCCGCGGACATCTTTCAGCACTCGCCTTTCGGCGATATTCTGAAGACACTAAAGTCTCTCTCTTTATCAGGAAAACCCTGGCCGGACTACGGTCAGCAAGGTTGGGATATGGACGATGAAGAAATTCAAAGCCCACCCACCACCCACTTTGTAGCCACTGTCGACGATTTAACCGACATGCTCGACTTCGACCCCGAAGACATCGACGGTATGGACGCTGATGAAGGAGACAATGAAGAACCAGTGCCTATTGGGCCCTGGAAAGCCACCTCATCATATGACGTATACATGGTGGACGCACCAAAAGATGACGACGAGGAGCGGAAGGACGCACCGAAGGCTTGTTCCCTCGAGAAGCAGTCAAAGCGGTGACGCAAGCGCCGCCCCAAATCCCGCCTCGACAAAAATAACGATCACACAGACCCAACGCTGGAGCAGGGCGAACCGCTGCCGGACAACGGCAATCCGGATAATCAAACCGAACAAACAAATTCTATCAAGGATAATGGTCCGGACGACATAACGCCGGACAGGCACCCGGAGCAGCAGAATGCCCGTAAAAGGCTTGTTGCCACCGCGAGGAGTCTTAAAAAGCAGAAGCAAAGGCTCAAGGCTGCACAAGACACACTCCAAATCAGATGGAGTAAAATACTCAACACAGCAGCGAGGTACGGCGACAATCGCCCCTCCAAGAGCTACCCAAAGCGGAAGCTGCTACCTGAATTCGATGAGGAGGCCTCAGACTCCCCACAACCAAATATCAAAGTAGCCACCTGGTCGGATAAACGACCCCTCTACCAACACAGAGCGGCATACAACGCCACTCACAATACAACACGCGACCCATGCGAGGGCTCGCACCCAAAGGACGGCGCAACAAGATCCATCTATGGACCACGCAAGCGCGCCCCAGCATACAATGCAACACAACAAACATCCGAACAACGCGGTACACCCAGCTACAGGGGTGCCGCACACCCCCTATGTTTCACCGATGAGGTGCTGGACCATGAATTTCCAGAGGGATTCAAACCCGTAAACATAGAGACATACGACGGAACAACAGACCCTGGGGTCTGGATTGAGGACTGCATCCTTCATATCCATATGGCTCGAGGAGATGATCTCCACGCCATCAAGTACTTACCCCTCAAGCTCAAAGGGCCAGCTCGTCACTGGCTTAAAGGCCTCCCCGAAAGCTCCATTGGAAGTTGGGAAGAGCTCGAAGACGCCTTTCGGGCAAATTTTCAAGGGACTTATGTCCGACCTCCGGATGCGGATGATTTGAGTCATATAACTCAACAGCCCGGAGAGTCAGCCCGAAAGCTTTGGAACAGGTTTCTTACTAAAAAGAACCAGGTTGTCGACTGTCCGGACGCCGAAGCCTTGGCAGCTTTTAAGCACAGCGTCCGTGACGAATGGCTCGCCAGACACCTCGGCCAAAATAAGCCGAGAACGATGGCCGCATTAACAAGCCTCATGACCCGCTTTTGCGAGGGTGAGGACAGCTGGCTAGCCAGATGCAGCACCAGCGACCCCAGTACATCTGAAGTTAGAGATGGAAACGGGAAATCACAGTGCAACAACAATAACAAACGCCGGAATAAAGAAGACAGCACGAAGGGCACGGCAGTAAACGCGGGATTCAAAAGCTCTCGGCCAGGTCAAAAGCCGCCCTCTAAAGGCACCAGGGATGAACTGTCCAGCCTCAACAAAATTCTGGACCAAGTATGTCAGATCCATAGTACCCCTGGTAAACCTGCTAATCATACCCATAGAGAATGTTGGGTCTTCAAGCAGTCCGGCAAGCTCAACACCGTACACAAGGGGGAGGATACACCAAGTGAAGACGAGGACGAGCCTCCCAAGCAAGACACTGGGGAACAAAATAAATTTCCACCAGAAGTCAAAACAGTAGACGTGTTACACGTGATCAAGGGAAAAAACAACGCGGCACTCCCAGGAAAATATACCCAAGTGCCTGTCACCGCGAAGTCCTGCCACTGGTCGTCTCAACCGATCACTTTCGACCATCGTGATTACTCAGCAAGTATCCGACGCGCAGGATGGGCTGCCCTGGTATTAGACCCAGTAATTGGCGGATATCACTTCACACGAGTCTTGATGGACGGTGGCAGCAATCTAAACCTAATATATCAGGATACAATCCGCGGGATGGGGTTAGACCCAACAAAAATTCGCCATAGCAATACTACCTTTAAAGGAGTAACGCCAGGCCTAGGGGCTCGTTGTACGGGCTCCCTCCTACTACAAGTTATATTCGGCTCCCCCGATAACTTCCATCGCGAGCATTTAACCTTCCACATCGCTCCGTTCCAAAGTGGCTATCAAGCACTGCTCGGACGCGAAACTTTCGCTCGCTTTAATGCAATACCACACTACGCCTCCCTCACACTCAAGATGCCTGGTCCACGTGGCATCATTTCAGTGAACGGAAATATCAAGCGATCTCTACGCGCCGAAGAGAGTGCGGTTGCCTTGGCAGCCGCACACTAAAGGCGCCCGGACCAGCGAAAGCATCCAATAGGTCGTCAAGACCTCAGACACAACTAATCAAGTCCGGCGCCGCTATTTATACCGAATAAACGGTCACACCCCTATTTGTCAATACAAGGGGCTCAACGCGCGCAGACAAGTGGCAATTTCTTCTCATCTTGAACTATACATGGTTTCTTTAAAAACTATCTTTTTGCACGACAACTTTTTCACCTAAATCCCTCTCTTTTACAGACGATCATCGTGCTACACCCGTCCAGGATACGGCACAATGGAGACACAGGCGCAGACGTGCAGCAGGGACCCACTCCAAGGATTGTTTTTAGATTAAGACCCTGCGTAAACCTTTTTTACTATCTCTTGTTGATACATATCCACCGTTGAGAAGGATGCTGACGTCTTGGCATGTGGCCACACCAGAACAATGCACGTACCTGGACACAAGGGGCTTCTTACAAAGGCCATTATTTAGGCCCGGTTTATACCACAAAGGCCGAATACCTTAGGGAGTGTTCGGCGTCGTGAGTTTGGCCCTATATGCATCAGCTCCGAATCATTGTCTTTGGTAAAATGTTGGGTTTGCCCGGCTCCTGTGTTTTGGTGCCTTACGTTCCGCTTTACCGGCTAAGGTAGCACCAGGAGAACTACTACGATTGTGCCCTGGTTCATCCGGACGAGCACCTCAGTAGAGAAAGCCGAAAACTGACTGTCATGATATAGCGTGAGACTAGTCAACCACTCGATGACCTGTTGGAATGTTAGAATTCCTCCGCCTTAACGAAGGGCCGTTTTCCGGCCAGGCATGTACGCACCCCGGGATCGGGAGAGTGCGGAGCCACCAGGGGCTATCTAGTAGCCCCACTGTCAAACTCCTATGGCTAAGTGAAAGTGCTAAAGCATTATAGTCCGGTTGCCTCGCTCACTCCGCTATCACCTCCTTAATAGGACCAAGACGTTGGGTTAAGTGTGAACGCATGTTTTTTGCGAGCACCTCCGCATTATATGCGTGGGGGTTGAAGCCGACGGCTGCAATCTTCCAGGTTATACACATGTATACATAAACGGCCGCCCAGGAGGCATCATATTACTTTCAGGAAAAAGTATAAAAATAGCCTTATAAAAATTTATTAAAGCATTTCGCTTACAATGAGATTACATATCACTCAAACATAATATTTTTTGAGCACTGGGTCTCTATCAAATGAGCACCCTCAGGAACTTCTTCAAAGTAGTGCTTAGCAGCCATTCGACCTATGGCCGAATCCCGCGCTGCAACAGTGGTAGCATCCATCTCCACCCAGTATGCTTTAACACGGGCAAAGGCCATCCGTGAGCCCTCTATGCACGCCGACCTCTTCATCGCATTAATGCGCGGCACCACGTCAAGGAACTACTGCACCAAGCTGAAATAGCTGTTCGGTTTTGGCCTTTCCGGCCATAGCTGATCCACAACAGACCTCATGGCGAGTCCGGACAACCTATTCAGTTCGGCCCATTCGGCTAATTGGTCAGTCAATGAAAGCGGACGCTCGGGAGAATGGAATTGTGTCCAAAACAGCTGGTCCACTTCACGGTCCGTCTGACCCTGGAAGTACTTGGCCGCATCGGCAGCGCTCGCCGCCAAATCCATATACACATCCTCCGAACTCCACAGCCGATCGAGAGAGGCATACCGTGGATCTCCAAATTTCCTCCGCAACATAAAGGATTTCCCAGCTACAATATCCCCGGCTTCCCGCAGCTCCTCCTTCTTCGCCCTCATAGCAGAGCGGATGTCTTTTCTCATCGCAGCAGCCTTCTCAAGGTCCGATGCCTTCGCTAGGTTTTCCTTTTCAAGAACCCGGCAACAGTCAGCGGCGGATTTTAATTCTATGGCCATCTTGGCCATCTTATCTTGGCTCTCGCCATGCATGGCCTCTCGGCTTTCAACTCTTCGGCCGCCTTCAAAGCAGCCGCATTACCAAACCTCGCTTGTTCCTTGGCTCGAGCAAGTTCTGCCTGCAAGGCTTCAACAGTGGCAGCTCCATCTGCAGTCACAACATATTAAAGATACTGGCATCATGCTGCTCTTACTATGTGGCGTTTACCAGATAATGACACTTACCCTGTGCCTCGTCAAGCCTTTTGTTAACAAGCTCGATGTCGGCGTTTGCCGCATCCAACTGCCGTTTTAAATGGGCAAACTCTCTAGTCCGGCTAGCCACCGGAGCTTCCATCACCTGCACATAGAGGCAGTATGGTTATTACCTGGGAATATGATCATCTGTTCGTCATCGTTTCCGACGACAACCAGAGTCTCAGGGGCTACTATCTACACAGGGCACACCTAGCATGTGCAGGACTATCATACATTATTTTACGTACCTCAAAGCCTGTCAGTAGACTCATAAAAGCTTCATGCAATCCGCTTTCGGCGGACGAGATTCTCTCCATCACCGTATTCATCAGCACACGATGTTCATCTGAGATGGCCGCTCGCCCCACCAACTCCCTCAAAACATCCGATCGCACACCAGACGGTGCCGGACTCTTTTGTCCGCTCTCTTCGGGAGCCGAACACTGGGAGCTTCGGGGGTCAATGGGATTATCTTCTGGCCTCACTGGACTCGGAGAGGCCCTCCGCGACGACACTTCGGGGTCGCCCGCTTCCGGAGCGGAGGAGTCCGAAGGAGGCGTTTTGCTCTCCATCATCTCTGGAAGAAGATCCCCCGAAGACGAGCTCATTTGAGAGGGGCTAAGGCCCGAATAGCAAAGATATATGCGGTGGTTATTTTCTCAGAAGAAAAAGATGGCATACCTGTACTATTAAAGTATTTCGGGTCACTTACGACTCGCTGGAGAATTGAACCCCCCGCGGACTTTGTGCGGCAAAAGCACCCCCCATGGTAGGACCCTCTGTGGGAGACTTCTTCTCCCGTTTGGAAGCTTCGGCTTCCGAATCCCTGGGCGCAGTCCTTTTCCTCCTCCGGTCGTCTTCCTTCATGGAGACGCTCGCTCCCTCGGTTAGAATGGGCAGCGTTGGGGGCCCGCGTCCGCCCATATTATCCTCCCCAGTATCTTCCTTCAAGGGCTCCGGGCAAGGTGCGACCTGGAGCATCTTTTCTAATACCGGATTGTCCAAACCCTCAGGGAGGGGGGTCGAACACCGAATCAACTTCGCCTTTGTTAGCCAGTCCTGGTCAAAAAGCGAACTCTCAGAAATAATTTCATAACAAATGAGAGATAGTATGTTTGGCCGGAAGATTCCTTACCTGTTCGGCGGCGTGGTTACTGCTCAGGCCCACGTCCTCGGTGATTTCCGGACACTCTACCTGAGGTCCGAAGAATGACTTGTACATCTCCTCATGCGTCAGGCCGAGGAAATTTTGAATGACACGCGGTCCCTCGGGATTGAACTCCCACAAGCGAGGGGGCCGGCGTTTGCAAGGCTGGACTTGACGAACCAACATAACTTGTATTACCGCAACCAAACTAAAATCTCCATTGAAGATATATCGAATGCGGCTTTGCAGTATAGGCACGTCCTTGGCTGGACCCCAGCTCAGACCTCTGCTGATCCATGACATCAGTTGTGGTGGAGGGCCCGAGCGGAAAACAGGGGCGGCCGCCCACTTGGCACTTCTAGGAGCCGTGATGTAGAACCACTCCTGTTGCCACAATTCAGACACCTCTGGAATGGAACCCTTGGGCCATGGAGCTCCCTTCATCTTGCATATTGAGGCACCTCCACACGCTGCATGTTGCCCCTCGATCATCTTCAGCTTTACTTCAAAGGTCTTGAGCCACATGCCAAAGTGAGGGGTAATCCGGAGGAAGGCCTCACACACGACAATAAATGTCGTGATATGAAGAAAGGAGTCCGGAGCTAGATCATGGAAATCTAGCCCGTAATAAAACATCAAACCCCTGACGAAAGGATCCAGAGCAAGGCCTAGACCTCGGAGGAAGTGGGAGACGAACACGACGTTCTCGTTGGGTTCGGGGGAGGGGACGGCCTGCCCTCGGGCAGGCAGCCAATGCAAAACCTCGGCGGTCAGATATCTGGCCTCCCTCAACTTTTTGATGTCTTCTTCCGTGACGGAGGAAGGCACCCATCGCCCTTGAAGGCTAGATCCGGACATGATTGAAGGTTCGGAGCACCTGACCTGAACTTTGGGTGTTTGAGCTTGAGGTGGGGGAAGGATTCGATTGAGCACGGGAGGGAAAAAATAAAAGCCTTGTCCCTTTATAAAGAGGGTGAATATCAAGCGTCCTCTCCGTGGTCGTTTGGACTTGCCTATAGTCTAGGAGTCCTAGAAGCGGTTGGGTTACCCACAGCCGTGTTGATGAGAATCCCGGAATAAGGGGACACGATCTCTACTTCGACGAGACGTGCCAAGGAAACCACCTCGCATGACACGCTGAGGTGGGACAATAAAACTATTCGAATAGAGGCTTGGCCATGGTGCGATGTCACACTATGGAATACGTCAGCAGATTAGATTTGTGTAAATATTATTCTCTCTATGGCAATATGTGGAAACTTATTTTGCAGAGCCGGACACTATCTTTGTGTTCAAAATCTTCTATGAAGTACTTGGAGGAGGAACCCGCCTTGCAATGCCGAAGACAATCTGCGCGCCGGACTCGTCGTCATTGAAGCCTGGTTCAGGGGCTACTGAGGGAGTCCTGGATTAGGGGGTGTCCGGATGGCCGGACTATACCTTCAGCCGGACTCCTGTACTATGAAGATACAAGATTGCAGACTTCGTCCCATGTCCGGAAGGGACTTTCCTTGGCGTGGAAGGCAAGCTTGGCGATACGGATATGTAGATCTCCTACCATTGTAACCGACTTTGTGTAACCCCAACCCTCTCCAGTGTCTATATAAACTGGAGGGCTTTAGTCCGTAGGATAACATACAAAACAACAATCATACCATAGGCTAGCTTCTAGGGTTTAGCCTCTCCGATCTCGTGGTAGATCTACTCTTGTACTACCCATATCATAAATATTAATCAAGCAGGACGTAGGGTTTTACCTCCATCAAGAGGGCCCAAACCTGGGTAAAACTTCGTGTCCCTTGCCTCCTGTTACCATCCGGCCTAGACGCACAGTTCGGGACCCCCTACCCGAGATCCGCCGGTTTTGACACCGACAATTGGGCTGTGAAAGGCATTAAGCTGACCCGAACCACATGCCGAGGTCGGACCTGTGGCCTGATGGGAAAGAGATCCCCGTTAGCTTAGTGTATGGGCAAGTAGAATTAGCCGCAAAGTATTCCCAACAGGATTGTAGGCTAGAGCCTGTTGGATGGTATAGAAGAGGAATTTAGTCAGTCTACATGACTATGTAATTAAAGTGACATGTATAATGCCTTCTAGCCGGATTGTAAATCTGTCATGGCGGACCTTTTCGCTTCAACCTCGGGACCCGATAGTCCGGAGTGTGTCCGAATACCCGCTCAGTTATATAAGAACCGGGGTATGCGTGGAAACCAGGCGTAGGGGTCATTAGTGCTTGAACAGACAAGTATCCCAACTAGTTATGTTATATTACATGGGTAGTAAGAAACATCTTCCAGGGAGAATAGTTCCGTTAGGGGTTCCTTTCCCTGGGTACGCATGCCCTAAAGTGCATGTATCGACTGCGAGAGGAGACACAGGCAAAATCTGGGGGCATATGAAAATTAATAAATATTTTGTTGCTTTCGACGACGAAGTATTTCCCTTAAGAATGCGCTTTCGGTAGCCGTCTGAGTACACTCCGCTGATCCTTGTATAACTGCAGAGGTGCTCCCTTAGCCATAGACATGTTAACGGATGTGCATAAATTCAAGAGCAGGACCATATTGCTCCCAAAATTATAGATCGATGATATATGTGAAGAAGGTTACAGCGTAGAATAACCATGTGGGGCATGAAGACCACAGATAATAAAAGTAAGCTTCGGTAATAAGCCCCAAGATAATAATATAATATAGGCGCAGTTAGCGGTCATAGTGTGCGCGGCACAGTTGGCATTGACCTTGAGAAAGATAAAGAAGAAAAAAATAGTATGTATATGAAAATGAAAGAAAGAGACAACTAAAGTCGGCGCTAGGCGTTAGAATCTTTGGGTTGGCTCGTTATCCATGGTTCGGTTCAGTCATTATTCGATGCGTCCCGAGACATACGCTCCACGCGGTCAGAACTTGGTCAATAATGAAGGCCTTCCCATTTGGGCTCGAGCTTGGTCTTTTTCTTCTCCGGCAGGCGTAGAACTAACTCGCCAACGTTATAAGTTTTGGCCCGTACTTCTCTGCTTTGGTATCTGCGAGCCTGTTGCTGATAGAATGCGGAACGGGCTTTTGCCACGTCGCGCTCCTCCTCCAGGGTGTCCAGACTGTCCTGCCGATCGAGCTCGGCTTCTCTTTCTTCGTACATGCGCACTCGAGGTGAGTCATGAATTATGTCGCAGGGCAGAACCGCCTCTGCGCCGTACACCATAAAGAAGGGTGTGTATCCGGTAGTATGATTCGGCGTGGTCCGCAGCCCCCAGAGTACGGAGTCGAGCTCCTCTACCCAGTGCGTGTTAGACTCTTTAAGGACCACTAATCTGGGTTTGATGCCGCTCATGATAAGACCATTTGCTCGCTCAACTTGGCCGTTAGTTTGTGGGTGATAGACAGAAGCATAATCGAGCTTGATGCCCATGTTGCTACACCAGAGTTTTACCTCGTCAGCGTGAAGTTTGTGCCGTTGTCAATGATGATGCTGTGGGGGACGCCATAACGGTGTACAACCCCGGATATGAAGTCTATCACCGGTCCATTCGGCCGTTTTAACAGGTTTGGCTTCTATCCATTTGGTGAATTTATCCACCATGACCAGTAAGTATTTTTTCTTATGGGTTCCCCCTTTAAGGGGTCCAACCATGTCAAGCCCCCAGACCGCAAAGGGCCAGGTAATGGGGATTGTTTGGAGGGCGGTGGGTGGCATATGTGCTTTGGTTTGCAAAAAGCTGGCAACCAACGCAGTTGGACCAAGTCCTATGTCTGCCCGGGCCGTCGGCCAATAAAAACCTGTACGGAAGGCCTTGCTTACAAGGGCCCGGGCTGCGGCGTGGTGGCCGCCGAGTCGCGACATGAATTTCTGCCAGAAGCTTCCGCCCTTCCTCTCGGAGATGCACTTTGAGGATTTGGTGAGTTATTTTTTATACAACGCTCTCCTCGTGACCCTGTAGGCTTTAGATCGCCGCACTATGCAGCGTGCCTCATTTTGGTCCTCGGGAAGTTCCTGCCTAGTTAGGTAGGCCAGGAATGGTTCTGTCCACGGGGCAATGATGGCCATTATGTGGGTTGAAGGTGTTATTTCGGTGGCAGAGCCTTCGATTATGTAGAGTGTTCGGTATCGGCATTTTGGCCGGGTCCGGACTATTGTTACCGGTGTCCCCTTCCCATACCACGATGGCTTAAACAACCTCTCCAAAAAATGTTGGGGGGACCGCATCGCGTTTTGCGCCGATGCGGGCGAGGATATCCGCCGCCTGATTGTTTTCCCGAGCCACATGGTGAAATTCGAGCCCCTCGAACCGAGCTGACATCTTTAGGATGGCATTTCAATAGGCCACCATCTTCGATCCTTGGCATCGAAGTCTCCATTTATTTGGGATATTGCGAGGTTCGAATCCCCACGCACCTCCAGGCGTTGAATGCCCATGGAACTGCCATCCGAAGACCATGCAACAGGGCTTCGTATTCGGCTGTGTTGGAGTCTGTATACAGTATCTGCAGTACGTATTGTGTATCTCCGGTTGGGGACGTCAGGACGACGCCAGCCCCCAGACCAGCCAGCATTTTGGAGCCGTCGAAGTGCATGATCCAATTGGAGTATGCGCCTACTCTTTAGGGAGTTCGGCTTCCGTCCATTCGGCGACAAAGTCGGCCAATACTTGTGATTTAATGGCTCGCCGAGGTTTGTATGTTATGTCGAACGGGAGGAGCTCAATGGCCCATTTGGCAATCCGGCCCGTGGCGTCGCGGTTGTTTATAATATCATTAAGTGGCACTTCCGAGGCTACTGTAATCGAACACTCTTGAAAGTAGTGTCGCAGCTTCCGGGATGCCATGAATACCGCATAGGCTATCTTTTGATAATGTGGGTACCGTGATTTGCATGGAGTGAGGACAGTGGATACATAATATACCGGCTTTTGAAGAGGGATTTATGTCCGTCCGTTCTCGTTCGACGACGAGCACTGCGCTTACAACCTGATGAGTTGCCGCAATGTACAACAGCATTGGTTCGCCGATGTTTGGCGCGGCCAGGATTGGGTTGTTGCCAGTATGGCTTTTATTTCTTCCAATCCGGCTGTGGCAGCATCCGTCCACTCGAAGTGTTCGGTGCGCCGAAGGAGGCGATAAAGGGGTAATGCCTTTTCTCCTAAGCGGGAGATAAAGCGGCTTAGAGCCGCCACACATCCAGTTAATTTCTGGATTTGTTTGAGGTCTGTTGGGGTAGCCAACTGTGACAAAGCTCGGATTTTGGCCGGATTAGCTTCAATTCCTCTACTGGAGACAATGAAAGCCCAGGAGCTTTCCGGCTGGTACGCCGAAAACGCATTTTTCCGGATTGAGCTTGATGTCGTATGTTCGGAGAGTTGTCGAATGTGAGCCTCAAGTCGTCTATCAAAGAGTCGACGTGTTTGGTTTTGACCACATCGTCTACATATGCCTCTACTGTTTTGCCGATCTGTTTCTCCAGACATGTCTGAATCATGCGCTGATATGTTGCGCCGGCAGTTTTTGAGCCCAAAAGGCATTGTGTTGAAGAGAAGGGGCCGTATATGGTGTGATAAATGCCGATTCTGCTTGGTCGACTCTGCCATCTTGATTTGGTGGTAGACTGAGTTGCAGATTTGGCGACCATGGAGATTATGTAGATTCTGCGTGTTAGTAAGAAACCTACATGATGGCACTGTACCTAACTGATCATAAGATTTTCCTACCCTCCATCATGTCGAGGGACGGATAAAAGCAATCATTTGTTCAAACGAATTTCAGGCACCTGATTTTTATTTGATGGGTAGCATAACACCCGCCGTTCGAATTCCCAGTTCTCCATTTTTCGAAACAAGTGCATGCACTATTATCCGATAAAAAACAATATCCTGCTGCATCCCAGTTATTAGTCTGTACTTGCAGAATTCTCTCATTTATTGAGCACGTATATTGTTTTTTCAGTCGAGCAAGTTTCAACTGGGCTGTAGATTGCCCAGGTTGGTTTTGTTTTTAACAGGCCCAGCCCATGACGACAACGGGGCACAAAGATCCAGCAGGTATCTACTGGCCTCTGGCCCACCAGCGTTAGTTATATTTGTCTTACAACATCCGCAGGCAGTTTTTTTACTGAATCAAACACACAGCCCAGTTCTATTTTCCTCTTGAAACGCATGTCCTACATCTGTTTTCTAATCTCTACCTATAGTTTTACTAGTTCATATACACGTATCATTATATTGAAAATACATAAAATTCCTTTTCATATTTACATCCTTATTTTTGTTGTTTTTTCCCACCCAGCGCTGATTTTTTACCACTGGTTTTCCCTTAAACCAACTCAATTGTCCCACGTCTTATTTGCTTACAAAAACAAAACATTTTTTGGCAAATCAATAAGTTCTTAAAAAATGTTTATCATTTCGGGATTACAACAGTTCGGACTCCACCGAAATATGCAAAATAAGGTTGAACTTTTTGACCGTGGTCCTGGCAGAAAATGGGCTGTAATAAATTACTTAAGAATTAGCAAATGGGCTGCAAATTATAAAAAATAGCAAATGGGCTTTATGTTGTCTGCCACAGATTTGGAGGCTGACTTGTGGGCCTACTAAGTTCATGCGTACACAAGGTTTCTCAAAAAAGAAACTTAGTCAACAATCGACTCTACCAGCGTCAGACCGTTAGATGTCAATCTAACGGCAATCGTGCTTCTTCAGTCTCTGATCTTCCTGCCCCAGCCGCCCAAACCAGCGCCGTCGGAACCGCCTGCTCCCGCCTCCCGTGGCCGGCAGTGCTGCCGGAGGCCTCACGGCCCCATCATACTCGCATCCCTGGCCTGTCTATCCCTCTACTCACCCACACCTCCTGTTATTTTCCGGCGACGGCAGCCGAACCAGTCAACCCTCGTACTCTCCACCGTGGGCAGCCACTGCCGTGTCTTCCCCGGCTCCGTGTCGTTCCCTTCAGCCTCGCCGTCGTCCACCGCCCTGGTGCTCTCGGCGCGGCGTGGTCAACGATGTCCATCCAACGGCCGTAGTGCTTCTTCAACCTCTGGTCTTCTTGCCCCAGCCGCCCAAAGCAGCGCCGGTCGTGCCGCATGCTCCTGCCTCCCGTGGCCGGCTGTGCTGCCGCGAGGCCTCACCGTCCCCATACTACTCCCACCGCTGGCCAGGCCATCCCTCCACTCACCCACCCCCTGTTATTCTGCGCGACGGCAGCCTCACACCGCAGCCGAACCAGTGAACCCTCGTACTCCTCTCGGGCATCCACTGCCGCGTCTTCCCCGGCTCCGCGTCGTCCCCTTCCTAGGCCTCGCCGTCGTCCACCGCCGTGGTGCTCTCGGCGCGGCGTGGTCAATGTGGTCAACGACCGACTTCCATCGGAAGAGTACTGTACGATGGAGAGGCTGACAGCTGGGTCCACGGCAGCCGCAAGGAAGTGCCTCCTTATTACGCGCAAAATAATTATTCCTCCACCTGACAGCAGGGACCCACCGGACGGGCCACCAGTATTTCGAAAAAACGTTTCCCCCTGACTGCTGGGACCCACCGGACGGGCCACCGTATTTCGCGAAAAAAACGTTTGCCCCTGACTGCTGGGACCCACCGGACGGACCACCGTATTTTCGAAAAAATGTCCCCCCCCCTGTCAGCTCGGACCCACCGGAAGTGCCTCCTTATTACGCACAGAAAAATGAATACTCCCCCTGCTAGCTGGGACCCAACCTGGTGGGAGGCTGACTTGTGGGCCTACTAAGTTGACGAGGATGGAGGGCTTTGTCAACTTAGTCAATATGAACGATTCTAGCTCCAGTGACCGTACGATGTCCATCCAACGGCCGTAGTGCTTCTTCAACCTCTGGTCTTCTTGCTCCAGCCGCCCAAAGCTGCGCCGGTCGTGCCGCGTGCTCCTGCCTCTCGTGGCCGGCTGTGATGCCGCGGAGGCCTCACCGCCCCCTACTACTCCCACCGCTGGCCCATGCTATCCCTCTACTCACCCACACCCCCTGTTATTCTGCGGCGAACGGCAGCCTCACGCGCAGCCGAACCAGTGAACCCTCGTACTCCTCTCCGCGTGGGCATCCACTGCCGCGTCTTCCCCGGCTCCGCGATCGTCCCCTTCCTAGGCCTCGTCGTCGTCCACCGCCTTGGTGCTCTCGGCACGGCGTGGCCAACGTGATCAACGACATTCCATTGGAAGAGTACTGTACGTGGAGAGGCTGACAGCTGGGTCCACGGCCACAGCCCAGTTTTTTTGTGATTTGCCAAGTAAGTCGCTTTGTCACGCCTGTTGGGCTGCAAATCTTTCAAGACGAGGAGATCTTTCATTCGGCTGGCCGAGAAAATGGCCCATCAGTAATGACAAATGGGTTGTTAATTTTTAAAACACATCAAACCAGCAATTAGTTTCAAATATCTTTTTTCATTTCGAGATTTTAAATTACATTAATTTTTATGCGTGGAGAATTTGTTGGATTTTATATTGATATACATTTATTTTTAAAATCATTTTGAATGTGAGTCGAAATTTTGGGATTAAAAACAGTTCGGACCGTGCCGAAATATGCAAAATTTCGTATAATTTTTTAACCATGGCCACAATATGGGCGGTAATGCTAACAAAAAGAATATGGGCTCCAAAAAACCTTAATAATTAGCAAATGGGTTGTAAATTATTAGAAATAATGGCAGATGGGATGTATGCTGTTTTCCACAAATTTGAGGCTTTCCTAAAAAAGGTTGACGCACAAGCAGTGACTGTTGGATGGCCATCCAACGGCCGTCGTGCTTCTTCAATCTCTGCTCTTCTTGCTTCAGCCGCTCAAACAAGCGCCGGCGGGACTGCCTGCTCCCTCCTCCCCGCGGCCGGCTCTGCTACCGCGCAGGCCTCACCGCCCCACCGTAATCCCATCGCTGGCCTAGCCATCCCTCTACTCACCCACACCTGTTGTTATTCTCCGACGACGGCAGACGAACCAGTAAACCCTCGTCCAGTCGTACTCCCCTCCGCGTGGGAAACAACTGCCGAGTCTTCCCTGTCTCCGTGTCGTTCCCTTCCTAGGCCTCGCCGTCGTCCACCGCCCTGGTGCTCTCGGCGCGTCCTGGTCAATGTGGTCAACGACCGACATGCATCTGAAGTGGACTGTACGTGGAGAGGCCGACAGTTGGGTCCACGGCCGCACGCAAGGAAATGCCTCCTTATTACGCGCAAAATAATGATTCCTCCACCTGACATCAGGGACCCACTGAAAGGGCCTCTGTATTTCGTGAAAAAAACATTACCGCCGCTGACAGCTCGGACCCACCAGCTATATCTTGGCACGCAAGGAAGTGCCTCCTTATTACGCACAAAAAAATGAATACTCCCCCTGTTAGCTAGGACCCAGTATAGTGGCAGGCTGACTTGTGGGCCTACTAAGTTGACGGGGACGGAGGGCTTTGTCAACTTAGTCAATATGCACAATTCTAGCTCCAGTGACCGTACGATGTCCATCCAACGGCCATAGTGCTTCTTCAACCTCTGGTCTTCTTGCTCCAGCCGCCCAAACCAGCACCGGTCGTGCCTCGTGCTCCTGCCTCCCGTGGTCGGCTGCGATGCGGCGGAGGCCTCACCGCCCCCTGTTATTCACTCCCACCGATGGCCAGGCCATCCCTCTACTCACCCACACCCCCTGTTATTCTGCGGCGACAGTAGCCTCACACCGCAGCGAACCAGTGAACCCTCGTACTCCTCTACGTGTGGGCATCCACTGTCGCGTCTTCCCCGGCTCCACGTTGTCCCCTTCCTAGGCCTCGCCGTCGTCCACCACCCTAGTGCTCTCGACGCGGCGTGGTCAACATGGTCCAGGAACGGCTTCCATCGGACGTGGACTGTACATGGAGAGGCTGACAGCTGGGTCCACGGCCGCAGCAAGGAAGTGCCTCCTTATTACATGCAAAATAATTATTCCTCCACCTGACAGCAGGGACCCACCGGACGGGCCACCGTATTTCGTGAAAAAAAATGTTTCCCCCCTGACTGCTGGGACCCACCAGCTACATCTTCGCACGCAAGGAAGTGCCTGACAGTAGAGACCCACCTGGTCGAAGCGTACGTAGCGTTGTCATTCTGGTCGCGAACGTGTACGTACATTTATACTGGTGGATGTAGAGGCGCGCATGTGTCGTAGTAGAGGCGTGCACGTAGCATGTACATGTACGTACAGCGGCCAGGGTGCAAGAAAGAAAATACGGCCATGTATGTGTACATATCGGTGGGGTCTCGAACGCCTACTCGCGCATACGTACGGCCAGGGCTCGTGTACATGGCTGGGTCGGAACGGAGAAACAGAGTCGTCATCATGTTCATGGGGAGGCAACGAAATACGTCGTGTTCATGGGGAGGCAACGGAATGCTCGTGTTCATCGGGAGGCAATGGAACGCGTGGGAGCCAACTGGTTGGGTCGGAACGGAATGCATGGTCGTGTTCATCGCGAGGGCTTGGACGGAACAGGCGATGAAAACAAGGCCTGGCGTACCGCAAAACGGAGGAAACGGACCTCCTACGTTCGGAACGGGGTCCTGTTGATCGGGAGGGGTGTGGCGTACCGCAAAACGGAGGAAACGGACCTCCTACGGTCGAAACGGGGATCCTGTTGATCGGGAGGGGTGTGGCGTACCGCAAAACGGACGAAACGGACCTCCTATGGTCGAAACGGGGGTCCTATTGATCGGGAGGGGTGTGGCGTACCGCAAAACGGACGAAACGGACCTCCTACGGTCGAAACGGGGGTCCTGTTCATCGGGAGGGGTGTGGCGTACCGCAAAACAGGACTCCACGGGATACTGTTCATCTCCACCGTCGACCTCCTCCAGCCTCCACGGGCTCCTGTTCATCCAGCCTCCACCGCGCGCTACTCCACCGGCTACTGTTCAACCACCCCTCCACTTGCACCCCTCTACTACCTCTTGAGCTTGCGTTGGATTTCCCCAAAGAGGAAGGGATGATGCAGCAGAGTAGCGTAAGTATTTCCCTTAGTTTTTGAGAACCAAGGTATCAATCCAGTAGGAGGCCACGCTCAAGTCCCTCGTACCTGCACAAAACGATAGCTACTCGCAACCAACACGATTAGGGGTTGTCAATCCCTTCGCAGTCACTTACGAGAGTGAGATCTGATAGATATAATATTTTTGGTATTTTTGGTATAGAGATGCAAAGTAAAAAGTAAAGGCAAAGTAAAAAGCAAAGCAAGATTAAAGTGATGGAGATTGATATGATGAGACTAGACCCGGGGGCCATAGGTTTCACTAGTGGATTCTCTCAAGAGCATAAGTATTCTATGGTGGGTGAACAAATTACTGTTGAGCAATTGACAGAATTGAGCATAGTTATGAGAATATCTAGGTATGATCATGTATATAGGCATCACGTCCGTGACAAGTAGACCGAAACGATTATGCATCTACTACTATTACTCCACTCATCGACCGCTATCCAGCATGCATCTAGAGTATTAAGTTAAAAACAGAGTAACGCCTTAAGCAAGATGACATGATGTAGAGAGATAAATTCATGCAATATGAAATAAACCCCATCTTGTTATCCTCGATGGCAATGATGCAATACGTGCCTTGCTGCCCCTTCTGTCACTAGGAAAGGACACCGCAAGATCAAACCCAAAGCTAAGCACTTCTCCCATGGCAAGAACTACCAATCTAGTTGGCCAAACCAAATGGATAATTCGAAGAGACTTGCAAAGATAACCAATCATACATAAAAGAATTCAGAGAAGATTCAAATATTATTCATAGATAGACTTGATCATAAACCCACAATTCATCGGTCTCAACAAACACACCGCAAAAAGAAGATTACATCGAATAGATCTGCACAAGAGAGGGGGAGAACTTTGTATTGAGATCCAAAAAGAGAGAAGAACCATCTAGTTACTAACTATGGACCCGAAGGTCTGAGGTAAACTACTCACACTTCATCGGAGAGGCTATGATGATGTAGAAGCCCTCCGTGATGATGGCCCTCTTCGGCGGAGCTCCGGAACAGGCCCCAAGATGGGATCTCGTGGATACAGAAAGTTGCGGTGGTGGAATTAGGTTTTTGGCTCCTGTTCTGTTCGTTTGGGGTACATAGGTATATATATAGGAGGAAGAAGTACGTCAGTGGAGCTTCGAGGGGCCCACGAGGCAGGGGCGCGCCCTAGGGGGGGGCGCCCCCCACTCACGTGACCGCCTCTCTGATGCCTTGGCGTAGGGTCCAAGTCTCCTGGATCACGTTTGGTGAGAAAATCACGTTCCCGAAGGTTTTATTCCGTTCGGACTCCGTTTGATATTCCGTTTCTTCGAAACACTGAAATAGGCAAAAAAACAGCAATTCTGGGTTGGGCCTCCGGTTAATAGGTTAGTCCCAAAAATAATATAAAAGTGGAAAATAAAGCCCAATATAGTCCAAAACAGTAGATAATATAGCATGGAGCAATCAAAAATTATAGATACGTTGGAGACGTATCAGGCATCCCCAAGCTTAATTCCTGCTCGTCCTCGAGTAGGTAAATGATAAAAAGAGAATTTTTGATGCGGAGTGCTACTTGGCATAATTTCAATGCAAATCTTCTTAATTATGATATGAATATTCAGATTCGAAAGATTCAAGACAAAAGTTTATATTAACATAAAAATAATAATACTTCAAGCATACTAACAAAGCTATTATGTCTTCTCAAAATAACATGGCCAAAGAAAGTTATCCCTACAAAATCATATAGTCTGGCTATGCTCTATCTTCACCACACAAAATATTTAAATCATGCACAACCCCGATGACAAGCCAAGCAATTGTTTCATAGTCTAACTTTTTCAAAACTTTTTCAATCTTCACGCAATACATGAGCGTGAGCCATGGATATAGCACTATAGTGGAATAGAATGGTGGTTGTGGAGAAGACAAAAAGGAGAAGATAGTCTCACATCAACTAGGCGTATCAACGGGCTATGGAGATGCCCATCAATAGATATCAATGTGAGTGAGTAGGGATTGCCATGCAACGGATGCACTAGAGCAATAAGTATATGAAAGCTCATCAAAAGAAACTAAGCGGGTGTGCATCCAACTTGCTTGCACATGAAGACCTAGGGCAATTTGAGGAAGCCCATCATTGGAATATACAAGCCAAGTTCTATAATGAAAGATTCCCACTAGTATATGAAAGTGATAACATGAGAGACTCTCTACTATGAAGATCATGGTGCTACTTTGAAGCACAAGTGTGGTAAAAGGATAGTAACATTGTCCCTTCTCTCTTTTTCTATCATTTTTTTTATTTGGGCCTTTTCTCTTTTTTATGGCCTCTTTTCTCTCTTTTTTTATTTGGGCTTCTTTGGCCTCTTTTATTTATTTTTCGTCCGGAGTCTCATCCCGACTTGTGGGGGAATCATAGTCTCCATCATCCTTTCCTCACTGGGACAATGCTCTAATAATGATGATCATCACACTTTTATTTTTCTTACAACTCAACAATTACAACTCGATACTTAGAACAAAATATGACTCTATATGAATGTCTCCGGCGGTGTACCGGGATATGCAATATGACAATGATGGAGTGTGTCATAATAAACGGAACGGTGGAAAGTTGCATGGCAATATATCTCGGAATGGCTAAGGAAATGCCATAATAGGTAGGTATGGTGGCTATTTTGAGGAAGGTATATGGTAGGTGTATGATACCGGCAAAAAGTGTGCGGTATTAGAGAGGCTAGCAAAGGTGGAAGGGTGAGAGTGCGTATAATCCATGGACTCAACATTAGTCATAAAGAACTCATATACTTATTGCAAAAATCTAGAAGTTATCAAAGCAAAGTATTAAGCGCATGCTCCTAGGGGGATAGATTGGTAGGAAAAGACCATCGCTCGTCCCCGACCGCCACTCATAAGGAAGACAATCAATAAATAAATCATGCTCTGACTTCATCACATAACGGTTCACCATACGTGCATGCTACGGGAATCACAAACTTTAACACAAGTATTCTTTAAATTCACAACTACTCAACTAGCATGACTTTAATATTATCACCTCCATATCTCGAAACAATTATCATGCTTCAATATTTTCTTAGTATTCAACACACTCAAAAGAAAGTTTCACAAATCTTGAATACCAAGCATATTATTATTAAGCAAATTACCTTGCTATTAAGAGACTCTCAAAATAATTTAAGTGAAGCATGAGAGATCAATAGTTTCTTTAAAACAAATCCACCACCGTGCTCTAAAAGATCTAAGTGAAGCACATAGAGCAAAATTATAACGCTCAAAAGATATAAGTGAAGCACATAGAGCAAAACTACATAGCTCAAAAGATATAAGTGAAGCACATAGAGTATTCTATCAAATTCTAATTCATGTATGGCTCTCTCAAAAGGTGTGTACATCAAGGATGATTGTGGCACACTAAAACACAAAGACACAAACAATGCAAGACGCTCCAAGCAAAACACATATCATGTTGGTGAATAAAAATATAGCTCCAAGTAAATTACCGATGGAAGTGGACGAAAGAGGGGAAGAGCCTTCCGGGGCATCCCAAGCTTTGACTTTTTGGTGTCCTTGGATTATCTTGGGGGTGCCATGGGCATCCCCAAGCTTAGGCTCTTGCCACTCCTTGTTCCATAATCCATCAAAGAATTCACCCAAAACTTGAAAACTTCACAACACAAAACTTAAAGTAGAAAACTCGTGAGCTCCGTTAGCGAAAGAAAACAAAAGACCACTTCAAGGTACTGTAATGAACTCATTCTTTATTTATATTGGTGTTAAACCTACTGTATTCCAACTTCTCTATGGATTATAAACTATTTTACTAACCATAGATTCATCAAAATAAGCAAACAACACAACGAAAAACAGAATCTTTCAAAAACAGAACAGTCTGTAGTAATCTGTAGCTAGCGCAAGATCTGGAACCCCAAAAATTCTAAAATAAATTTATGGACGTGAGGAATTTATCTATTAATCATCTTCAAAAAGAATTAACTAAATAGCACTCTTCAAATAAAAATTACAGCAGTTCTCGTGAGCGCTAAAGTTTCTGTTTTTTACAGCAAGTTCAACAAGACTTTCCCCAAGTCTTCCCAACGGTTCTACTTGGCACAAACACTAATTAAACACAAAAAACACAACCAAAACAGAGGCTAAATAATTTATTTATTAATAAACAGGAGCAAAAAGCAAGGAATAAAAATAAAATTGGGTTGCCTCCCAACAAGCGCTATCGTTTAACGCCCCTAGCTAGGCATAAAAGCGAGGATAGATCTAGGTATTGCCATCTTTGGTAGGCAATCCATAAGTGGCTCTCATGATAGTTTCATATGGAAATTTTATTTTATTTCTTGGAAAGTGTTCCATGCCCTTTTTTAATGGAAATTGAAATCTAATATTCCCTTCCTTCGTATCAATAATTGCACCAACCGTTCTAAGGAAAGGTCTACCAAGAATAATAGGGCAAGAAGGATTGCAATCTATATCAAGAACAATGAAATCTACGGGCACATAATTTCTATTTGAAACAATAATAACATCATTAATCCTTCCCATAGGTTTCTTAATAGTAGAATCCGCAAGATGCAAGTTTAGAGAGCAATCATCAAAATTATGGAAATCTAGCAAATCACACAAAGACTTGGGAATAGTAGAGACACTAGCACCAATCACACAAAGCATAAAACTCATGATCTTTAATTTTAATTTTAATAGTTGGTTCTCACTCATCATAGAGTTTTCTAGGGATAGAAACTTTCAACTCAAGTTTTTCTTCATAAGATTGCATCAAGCCATCAACAATATGTTCGGTGAAGGCTTTCTTTTGACTATAAGCATGTGGAGAATTTTGCACAGATTGCAACAAGGAAATACAATCAATGAAAGAGCAACTTTCATAATTAAATTCCTTGAAATCCAATATAGTGGGTTTAGCAACATCTAGATTTTTATTTCTTTCAATCCCACTTTCATCAATTTCATCATAAAGATCTAAATACTCCAAATTTTTAGAACGCCTTCTAGGTAAAGGAAGATCATATTCAGTTTCATCAAGATTAATATTGCAAAACAAAGATTTAATAGGAGACACATCAATAACTTTTAGATCTTCTTCTTGATTTTCATAGGAATTAGAAGAACACGCTTTAATAAAGGCATCTTTGGAAGAACGCATCCTAGCGGTTCTTTCCTCGCACTCATCAATGGAAATTCTCATGGCTTTGAGGGACTCATTGATATCATGCTTAGGAGGAATAGATCTAAGCTTTAAAGAATCAACCTCAAGAGAAATTCTATCAACATTCCTAGCCAAATCATCAACTTTAAGCAATTTCTCTTCAAGCAAAGCATTAAAATTCTTTTGTGAATTCATAAAATCTTTAACACTATTCTCAAATTCAGAGGGCATCTTATTATAATTTTCATAAGAGTTTTTGTAGGAATTCCCATAATTATTAGAAGGATTACTAGGATATGGCCTAGCATTAAAATTCCCTCTATAAGCGTTGTTACCAAAATTATTCCTACCAACAAAATTCACATCCATAGATTCATTATTATTCTCAATCAAAGTAGACAAAGGCATATCATTAGGATCAGAAGAAACACTCTTAGTAGCAAATAATTTCATAAGTTCATCCATGTTTCCACTCAAAACATTGATTTCTTCTATCGCATGCAGTTTTTTATTAGAAGATCTTTCAGTATGCCATTGAGAATAATTAACCATAATATTATCTAGGAGATAAGTAGCATCTCCTAAAGTGATTTCCATAAAAGTGCCTCCCGCGGCCGAATCTAAAAGATTTCTAGAAGAAAAATTCAATCCGGCATAAAAATTTTGTATAATCATCCACAAATTCAAACCATGAGTAGGGCAATTACGTATCATTAATTTCATTCTCTCCCAAGCTTGTGCAACATGTTCATGATCAAGTTGCTTAAAGTTCATAATATTGTTTCTAAGAGAGATGATCTTAGCAGGAGGGAAATACTTAGAGATAAAAGCATCTTTGCACTTGTTCCAAGAATCAATACTATTTTTAGGCAAAGGCGAAAACCAAGCTTTAGCACGATCCCTAAGCGAAAAAGGAAATAGCTTCAATTTAACGACATCATTATCGACATCTTTTTTCTTTTGCATATCACATAAATCAACGAAGCTATTCAGATGAGTAGCGGCATCTTCACTAGGAAGGCCGGTGAATTGATCTTTCATAACAAGATTCAACAAAGCAGTATTGATTTCACAAGATTCAGTATTGGCAAGAGGAGCAATCGGAGTGCTAAGGAAATCATTATTATTGGTATTGGTGAAGTCACACAATTTGGTAGTATCTTGAGCCATCGCGACAAACAAGCAATCCAACACACGAGCAAACAAAAGGCAAGCGGGCAAAAAGAGGCAAATAGAGAGGGGGATAGAGAGAGAGAGGGAGAATAAAACGGCAAGCGTGAAGTGGGGGAGAGGAAAATGAGAGGCAAATGGCAAATAATGTAATGCGAGAGATAGGGATTGTGATGGGTACTTGGTATGTTGACTTTTTGCGTAGACTCCCGGCAACGGTGCTGGAAATCCTTCTTGCTACCTCTTGAGCTTGCATTGGATTTCCTCGAAGAGGAAGGGATGATGCAGCAGAGTAGCATAAGTATTTCCCTCATTTTTTGAGAACCAAGGTATCAATCCAGTAGGAGGCCACGCTCAAGTCCCTCGTACCTGCACAAAACGATAGCTACTCGCAACCAACGCGATTAGGGGTTGTCAATCCCTTCACGGTCATTTACGAGAGTGAGATCTGATAGATATAATATTTTTGGTATTTTTGGTATAGAGATGCAAAGTAAAAAGTAAAGGCAAAGTAAAAAGCAAAGCAAGATTAAAGTGATGGAGATTGATATGATGAGACTAGACCCGGGGGCCATAGGTTTCACTAGTGGATTCTCTCAAGAGCATAAGTATTCTACGGTGGGTGAACAAATTACTGTTGAGAAATTGACAGAATTGAGCATAGTTATGAGAATATCTAGGTATGATCATGTATATAGGCATCACGTCCGTGACAAGTAGACCGAAACGATTCTGCATCTACTACTATTACTCCACTCATCAACCGCTATCCAGCATGCATCTAGACTATTAAGTTAAAAACAGAGTAACGCCTTAAGCAAGATGACATGATGTAGAGAGATAAATTCATGCAATATGAAATAAACCCCATCTTGTTATCCTCGATGGCAACGATGCAATATGTGCCTTGCTGCCCCTTCTGTCACTAGGAAAGGACACCGCAAGATCAAACCCAAAGCTAAGCACTTCTCCCATGGCAAGAACTACCAATCTAGTTGGCCAAACCAAACGGATAATTCGAAGAGACTTGCAAAGATAATCAATCATACATAAAAGAATTCAGAGAAGATTCAAATATTATTCATAGATAGACTTGATCATAAACCCACAATTCATCGATCTCAACAAACACACCGCAAAAAGAAGATTACATTGAATAGATCTCCACAAGAGAGGGGGAGAACTTTGTATTGAGATCCAAAAAGAGAGAAGAAGCCATCTAGCTACTAACTATGGACCCGAAGGTCTGAGGTAAACTACTCACACTTCATCGGAGAGGCTATGATGATGTAGAAGCCCTCCGTGATGACGGCCCTCTCCGGCAGAGCTCCGGAACAGGCCCCAAGATGGGATCTCGTGGATACAGAAAGTTGCGGCGGTGGAATTAGGTTTTTGGCTCCTGTTCTGTTCATTTGGGGGTACGTAGGTATATATAGGAGGAAGAAGTACGTCGGTGGAGCTTCGAGGGGCCCACGAGGCAGGGGGGCGCGCCCCCCACCCTCGTGACCGCCTCTCTGATGCCTTGGCGTAGGGTCCAAGTCTCTTGGATCACGTTTGGTGCGAAAATCACGTTCCCGAAGGTTTTATTCCGTTTGGACTCCGTTTGATATTCCGTTTCTTCGAAACACTGAAATAGGCAAAAAACAGCAATTCTGGGTTGGGCCTCCCGTTAATAGGTTAGTCCCAACAATAATATAAAAGTGGGAAATAAAGCCCAATATAGTCCAAAACAGTAGATAATATAGCATGGAGCAATCAAAAATTATAGATACGTTGGAGACGTATCACCCACCTGTTGATTCTTGTTCAGAATATGATTCTAATGACTATTCTAACCTCGAGGAGTCAAAGGCAGATGGCTTGTCCTATTCACCCATCAAGGTGCCTGTTCTAATTTGGCAATGTTTTATTGATTGCGGGTATCTTGCATATGTTGTCTTGCATTTCTTCTACTTTGTTGCACCACCATCTGCTTAGTTTACTCATCATATATGTCGAGATGACATGCCCATCCATTATCAATACATATTCCATCTGTCATCATACCATGTTTTTCCACTCAAATGCTGTTCTTGTGCATCAAACATCAAAAAGGAAGAGGGTGATTGCCGAACCTGAAGGAGCACCAGCAAAGTCCTTGAAAAACGTGGTGGTGCCGGAGAAATCAGACAGCACCCCACTTATATTGGCTGTACAACCAGTGACACAAAACGTAGGATTGACTCCAGCAGACTGTACCCATACTTCACTGGCCACACCACTAGCCCCACCATATAGGACCTGCACTCCAGCAAAAGGTATACCGATTTCATTTGCCATAGCACCAGCTGTACCACAGAAAAATCCCACTCCAGCAAAAAGTACAGCAATCCACCGGCCGAAGACCTATCCCAACTGCAGAGACGGCCAATTCCTGCAGATTGGAACCCCATTCCATTTATCCCCAGTTTAAAAGATAATTCTTTCAATGTTTTTAGGGACTACGTGCATATATTCCCATCATGGGAAGATTATTGTGAAGACAAACACCATTTTCACATCTTCCTGTCCAACTTACGTGTAAGTGCTATTATTCATGGTTATTATTTTCCTGTTTTCTGCTGATTGAACACATCAATGATTTACATTACATTGTTGTAACTAGGCGAGGGTCAATCTGGATAGTCATGACGAGCAAAGCTTGCTTGTGATTTTCAAGGAAGCATTGCAGCAGTATCGGTGTTACCTGAGGAAATCACACTTTGATGGCAAGTCTATAAACGAATTTCTGGGAAGTCTCCTGTGCTAAATTTAGAAGACATTGAATGGAAAAACCTTGTTATGCACTGGTCTCGTTCCCAGGATGAGGTACTGTCTATGAAATCAAATGACAATTTGAACTTCTACTTTTCCGCATGTGCCTTACAGATCTTTTTTGCAGGAAATCTGCTCGAAGAAGAATTTCGGTTGACAAGAACGACAGGATATCGCAAATATGCTGGCCGCTGCTTTGCTCTTGTTTGTACCTGTTGTCCTGTATCACTGTACTTGCATACATACCTGGTTCATTATGTCACAGCAGTATGCATGATAGCTTGCTTATCAATTGTTCGCTCCAAATTATCTGATCTGTTACATTAGTGTAGAATATATCCAATGCTAATGTTTTTAGCTTTGCATTGTTCTTGTAAGTACATGCTATCCTTTATCAGTGTACTTATAATGACAGGTAGTTTTTCATGTACCATCACTCTGCAGCTTATTTTCCTTTGCCCTCCATTTTCTACACATCAGATCTATATTTACTCTTACCATAAGGTTGGTACTGAAGAAGTTTAGCTGTGCATTGCTCTTGGCTGTACCTTTTGCCTGTATCGCTGCACTTACATTTATAGCTACTTGGTTATGTAGCATCACTCTTCATCTTATCTTAAATATTCTCCATTTTTTCGTATATTATCACATCTATATTTACTCTTAACAAAATGTAGAATAAAGGCAATGCTTTTGAAGAAGATTCTGTGGTAAACTACTTGAATTGCCCCCCCCCATCAGCATGGACAAGGCCTTTATAGAGCTTGTCTTCACCAATAATGTAAGTTTGTCCATCTCAAGCCTTCAAACTTTGTTGTATATATTTGGTTAGGCATGACTGCAACAGCTGTTTATTTTTGGTGTTTGCATCAAATTGCTTGTTTAAAGTTTATTATGTAGATCATAAACAAAAGTTTGTCCTTTCTAAATTTAAGTTTTCAGTTGTACAACCAAGTTCCTTATTCATACCATGTAAATTAAACTATACAGAGCAAATGATCTTCTTTGGCACTGCATGTATGCTTCTGTTCTTCATCTGTAATCCAGTGGTGTGGTGAACCTACCCACTACAACACAATGTCATATTCTGCAATGTCTTAACTATGAATAATGTCATATCATTCTACTATTATTTAAACCGTCTCTTTATTTGCCAATCTGAAATGGTATAAATTGACAACACACTAACCATTGATACTTATGAGTTCTTGATCTGTAATCCAGTGGTGTCGTGAAGCTGCCAACTCCTTCACAATGTCATTTCCTGCCATGTCTTGACCTGAACAATACCATATTGTGTTAATGCAATTTTAAACTATGTCACTTTATTCGTTAGTAAGAAATGCGATGAATTGTCAGCACTGATACTTTTATGTGCAAAACTTGTCATCGGTCTGCTTGTTTATCTTTCAGAGTGAGGAAGATATAAGTGTTGAACAAGCGCAGTCTCATCATCTTGCTCAGCTGCTTGCACTGCAGCTCCCCAGCAGGGCTAACCTTTCTTGAACTCTATTGAAGTGCTGTCGGTTTTGTATATTATTTTGTCGGCGTGTTTACTTGCACTAGTGGCGATCTTTGATGCCCAGTGTATGTAATCTACTGTCTGCTTGTGCTTTATTATCATAGTGGCGAACTTTGATGCCCAGTGGATGTAATATGCCGTAATTTCTTTATTGTATAGTCTAGGTTTTTCCTTATTCACGATGCTGCAGTTATTTTACCGTATATATATATATCCTGTCTTCGCAGTAAACCGGCCAAACCGTAAAATTACGGTACATAATCGGGCCATCATGCAATCACGATGTAGGTTGGGCCTAAAATGTGCCGAACAGCTCACGGGCCGGCAGCAGCCCGAAATGAATCCCGGCCCATGATTGTGCGAATCAAATCATGGGCTTTTAACAGGCCAAAAATGTCTCGGTCCTTGTTTGGCCCAATCAGATATCGGCTGCGAGCAGGCCGGATGCAAACCAGGCCGTAGTTAGGCCCAACTATATGACGGGCTTTCAACATGCTGAAATTAATATAGGGCCAAAATGTTAAACGGGCCCTTAACAGGCCAAAACTAATATTAGGCCAAATTACTAAGTGGGCCTTTAGCAAGTGGGCCCAAAAGCATAGTGTCCAGTTGACGGGCCGAATCTGATATGGGCCATAATTGAGCCCAAAGCCTCTTAAAGTGCCGGACCTGATCTGGGCCGTAATTTGGCCTAGAATGTGGTAGGCTTTTAATGGGCCGGATCTCATATGGGCCACTATTAGGTCCGGAGCGTGGCAGGCCATTAATGGACCGGATCAAATATGGGCCGGCATTTGGCCCAAAACATGGCAGCTAGTTAATGGGCCGGCCTACTAGGGTCCTCAAAATCTTGTGGGCCTACAGCTGGGCCGGCCCATTAATGTCGGCGAAATCTCGTGGGCCTTTAGCTGGGCCGGCCCATTATGATTCGCAAGAATCTTGTGGGCCTTTACCTGGGCCGGCCTATTATGGCACACAAAAATCTTATGGGCCTTTACCTGGGCCGGCTCATTCTGGCCCGCAAAATCTTGTGGGCCTTTAGCTGGGCTAGCCCATTATGGTCCGCAAAATCTCGTGGGCCTTTAGCTGGGCCGGCCCATTATGGTCCACAAAATCTTGTGGGCCTTTAGTTGGGCCGGCCCATTTAAACTGGATGGGCCGGTCCACGTGTCAACATATCATAGGTGCGTCTCGCCCATTGGATGAGTGACACCTGTGCCAACACGGACCTGGCACGTGTCTCCTCCAGCCAATTATGATTTTACACGTGGAAAATCCCATTGGCCGGGGCTGCTAACGGGTTATCGGATCCAAAACCCGACCCGGTAGCTTAACGGCGTTCTGTTACGGTGGATGCCACGTGTCGGTCACCCTTTACGAAAGCACTTATGTGACGCACGATTTATCGTCATGGAAGTGGAAACTTCCGTGATGATAATTTTGGTAATGTCATGGAACACTTCTACGACAGCAAAGGTATGACTATCTTGATTCTGTCATAAATTTGTCATGGATGTACATGCATGACAGAAAACGCGACCTAATGTGATAAACACGTATCATCATGGAAGTGTATTTTTTTTGTAGTGTTAGTGAAGAAGTTGATGATTTGTTGATGGCGTAGGCTTGTCGTCCTTCTTCCAAGGCATAGGTTCACCATCATAGAAGGACGATCGAGTCTCCTGAAACCTCAAATCTGCAGCCAAACTCATCCTCTTGAATCTATATTCATACTCATAGTTTTGATCTGGGCTTGGAGGTGCTCGATTTTCTCATGAAGCTTGAAGATGGCCTCCCTAATGTCCTTGACATCCATCTTGTGGTTGTTGGTGAACTCCGTGATCATAATGTGATTGGAATCGAGTCCACGCTCCACCATCTCCTGACACTTGAAAACTTCTTGCTCCAATGCCTCGAGCCTTGCCTCCATGCTTCCGGTCTTCCTTGGTCCCTCAACATCGCGGATGTGCAACAACCCCTCACGCATCTCAATGGTTTGAGGGTGTTGGAACACTTCCGCGAGGTAGGGTTTGATGACCTTCTCGAAGAACTGGTCCTTGGGGGCACTTGAAGACGACATGATGACCTGGATCTGTCAGAAAAACGGCTCGAAACAAAGACAGGAGATTTTTGCATGATACGCTGGTCAAAACCTTTGGGAGGTTATATAATGAATTTTTACCGACCAAAATACGTGTCGTGTACGAAAACGGAGTCCGGAGAGCACACGAGGTGCCCACGAGGTAGGGGGCGCGCCCAGGGGGTAGGGCGCACCCTCCACCCTTGTAGCGACCAGACCTCAAACAGTCTGATCTCTGTGCTCCGGTGTCATCCCTGGATCAGTAATGCTGACACCACACAGTACTCGGAGGATTTATAACAGAGTAGCAATCACACACTTATTACATCGAGTGTCTCAAAAGAGAACTTATTACAATAAATATGGCTTAAGGCCATCTAATAACGATAACAGCGGAAGGCTTGGAAGATAAGTGAGTCCATCAACTCCAACGACATTACTGAGTATAGAACCACGACCTAAAAACTCCTTAATTGTTGTCTGAAAAGTCTGCAACATTAACGTTGCAGCCCGAAAACGGGTCAGCACATGGAATATGCTGGCACATAGAGAGTAATGGAATGAAACAGCTATACTACATGCATATTTGGCTGGTGGAAAGCTCTGTGGTTACAGTTTTGCGTAAAGCCAATTTTTCCCTACTTCAAAGGAATAAAATTTAATTACTATCATGGTGGTTGTTAAACATTGAGAATGGTTGATAGCATTCTCAATCCCAATTAAGCATCATCATTAAACATAACCCAACAAAATAAATTTTAGAGTAACATGTTGAGATTCACATGATAATCCAAGTACTAGATACTCAAGATGTCCATAACCGGGGACACGGCTAACCATGATTAGTTTATTACACTCCGCAAAGGTTTGCGCACTTTTCCCCACAAGACTCGATCGCCTCCGTTTGGTTTCTCGCACTACATGGTGTTTGAGAAGACGGATGACCGAGACATAGTCTTTCGGAAGCGCTAGCACCTTACGACCGGGTAGACCGTACCACCTACATCCCCTACATCTGCTAGTCTACCACTGTAAGAGTTCGCACAACTTAGTCAACTATGCTAGAGCCCATAATAGCTTGTGGCTGCACACGGAAGTTTCTAGTATGGATAGTCTCATGATCCCTTTGAGCCTGGGTGGCGGTCCAAAAGAAAACAGGCAAGTCCTGGAATACCGAGGTGCCTCAATCCACCCAGATGTGTGTTTAAGTTGCCACCTTAGATAAGCCATTAATTAACAAGCTCACATCTGTCCTGGATATCACTCACCCAATCCACGTCTACTAGCATAGCATGGCATAATAAGCAAACATAGAAGTAACTCCCAAAGGTTTGATAATAAACAGGTAATAGGTACTACCTCATCTACTTCCCATCCCACAATTTAATTAGATCCTAATCATGCAATGTGTGAGGATTGATCTAATGCAATAAAACTGGGTAGTAGAAAAGGTATGATCAAAGTGTTACTTGCCTTGCTGATGATCCGCGAAACCTAACAATTCGAAGTAACAAGCGGCGCACTCTGGGTATTCTATCGCAGACAAACAAACAAGCATACAATAAGTACTCATCTAATGCACAGGTAAAACTCAAATAAGAGATCTAACCAGAAGGTTCAACTTAAGAACTCTGGTTGCAAAAAGAATCAAATCGAACGAAGCAACGAAAGACAAACGGCGAAAGAAAACAACTTCGTTCTAGTAATCTGGATCTAGGGAAAATTTTACAGTAGCAAAATCTTGTTTAAGTTGGTTAAACGGATAGAGGGTTTCGAGACGAATCTCTAGGCGCTTGAATCGCCTGATTCCGATAAACAAGTAAAAAGTTAAACTAAAACGAAAATCGGATCAGGAATCACGATCAGAAAAATCGTGGATTTAATCCGAGAAAAAGAAAAACGACGAACGCCGACTTTTTTTCGGCACGGAAAACGAGGCGCGACGAACCTCGGCGAGATCCGGCGATGGCGGCGGCGGACATCGGCGGTGGCTTCTTAGGGCAGCGGCGGCTTAGGGCGCTTTAGGGTTTCCCCCGGGGCCGGGCCTCGGCTTATAAAGGCCTCCCAGTCGGTGTCCAGGTCGGACACGGCCCGTTAAGTCGGTTCGTTTTTTTTAATTATTCTGCTCGGAAGAAAAATAAAAAGAAATACTAAACGGACTCCAAAAATTCCGAAATAAATTTTCACGGGCTTCTAAAATCAAGCCGCACAAGGTGAACATTTATTTGGGACCCAAATGCAATTTTGAAAAACACACTTTTTTTCCTAAATTCAAATAAAACACCGAATAACTCCGAAATAAAATCTTATTTGATTTTATTATTAAATCCTCAATATTTCTTTATTTTGGGAAAGTCATTTTATTCCCTCTCTCATATTTTTGTAATAGAAATAATTGACGATAAAATAAATAAAATCAAATGATCCTATTCTCAAAATTTGAGAAAACTCAAATATGAAAATAACGAAATCTCCAACTCTCTCGATGGGTCATTGAGTTGCGTAGAATTTCTAGGATAAACCAAAATGCAAAATAAAATATGATATGCATTGATGATCTAATGTATAACATTCCAAATTGAAAATTTGGGATGTTACAACCCTTGTGGAGCCCTCGTGTCCTTCCCGGACTGCTTCTTATCTTTCTATTTTTCTAAATATTCCAAAATAGAAGAAAAATGCCATTAGAACTGTTTTGGAGTCGGTTTACTTACCGTATCACATACCTATTCCTTTTCAGAGTCTGAAACATTCCGGAAAGTGTCCCTTATGTATTCCTCCGGGGTTACGGTTTCAATAACATTGGTTTCAACATTTATAGGATTACCTAAGATATAATGTTTAATTCTTTGACCGTTCACCACCTTCGGATTTGTGCCTTCGAAGTTGTTGATTTTTATGGCACCGGAATGATAGACCTCCTCGATAACGTAAGGACCTTCCCATTTAGAGAGAAGTTTTCCTGCAAAAAATCTTAAACGAGAGTTGTATAGCAATACATAGTCACCTACATTAAACTCACACTTTTGTATCCTTTTGTCATGCCATCTTTTAACTTTTTCTTTAAATAATTTGGCATTCTCATAGGCTTGGGTTCTCCATTCATCAAGTGAGCTAATGTCAAATAACCTCTTCTCACCGACAAGATTGAAATCATAGTTGAGCTCTTTAATAGCCCAATAAGCCTTATGTTCTAGTTCGAGAGGTAAGTGACATGCTTTTCCATAAACCATTTTATTCGGAGACATACCCATAGGATTTTATATGCGGTTCTATAGGCCCATAATGCATCATCAAGTTTCTTGTACCAATTCTTTCTAGATCTATTAACAGTCTTTTGCAAAATTAATTTGAGTTCTCTGTTGCTCAATTCTACTTGACCACTAGACTGTGGGTGATAAGGAGATGCAATTCTATGATTAACATCATATTTAGCAAGCAGTTTACGGAAAGCACCATGAATAAAATGTGAACCACCATCATTCATTAAATATCTAGGGACTCCAAACCTTGGAAAAGTAACTTCTTTAAGCATTTTAATAGAAGTGTTATGATCAACACTACTAGTTGGAATAGCTTCTACCCACTTAGTAACGTAATCAACAACAACTAAAATATGTGTATATCCATTAGAGGTAGGAAAAGGTCCCATATAATCAAAGCCCCAAACATCAAATGGTTCAATAACAAGTGAATAATTCATAGGCATTTCTTGATGTCTACTAATATTACCAATTCTTTGACATTCATCACAAGACAAGACAAACTTATGGGCATACTTGAAGAGAGTAGGCCAATAAAAACTAGATTGCAATACCTTGTGTGTAGTTCTATCTCCAGCATGGTGTCCTCCATAAGCCTCGGAGTGACACTTGCATATGATCTGTTCCTGTTCATGCTCAGGTACACAACGTCTAATAACACCATCTACTCCTTCTTTATAAAGATGTGGGTCATCCCAAAAGTAATGTCTCAAATCATAGAAGAACTTTTTCTTTTGCTGGTATGTGAAACTAGGTGGTATAAATTTAGCAACAATATAATTAGCATAATCAGCATACCATGGAGCAGTTCGAGGAGCATTTATGACATTTAATTGTTCATCAGGAAAGCTATCATCAATAGGTAGTGGGTCATCAAGAACATTCTCTAGCCTAGACAAGTTGTCTGCAACGGGGTTCTCAGCACCCTTTCTATCAATAATATGCAAATCAAATTCTTGTAGCAAGAGAACCCATCTAATAAGTATCGGTTTAGCATCTTTCTTTTCCATAAGGTATTTAATAGCAGCACGATCCGTGTGAATAGTTACTTTAGAATCAACAATATAAGGTCTGAACTTATCACAAGCAAATACAACTACTAAGAATTCTTTTTCAATAGTAGCATAATTTCTTTGAGCATTGTCTAGAGTTTTACTAGCATATTGAATAACATTTAATTTCTTATCAACTCTTTTCCTTAGAACAGCACCTACAACATAATCACTAGCATCACACATAATTTCAAAGGGTAAATTCCAACCAGCTGGCTGAACAATCAGTGCAGAGATCAATGCTTTCTTAAGCATTTCAAATGCTTCTACACAATCATCATAAAAACAAATGGTATATCTTTTGTAATAAATTAGTTAGAGGCCGAGAAATTTTTGAGAAGTCCTTAATGAACCTCCTATAAAAACCGGCATGACCAAGGAAACTTCTTATACCTTTGATGTCCTTGGGACATGGCATCTTTTCAATAGCATCAACCTTGGCTTTATCAACCTCAATACCTCTTTCAAAAACTTTATGCCCCAAGAAAATACCTTCATTAACCATAAAGTGGCACTTTTCCCAATTCAAGACAAGATTAGTTTCTTCACATCTCTGCAAAACTCGGTCAAGGTTGCTTAAGCAATCATCAAAAGAGGATCCATAGACGGAAAAATCGTCCATGAAAACCTCACAAATCTTTTCACAAAAGTCAGAGAATATAGCCATCATGCATCTTTGAAAGGTAGCAGGTGCATTACATAAACCAAAAGGCATACGTCTATAAGCAAAAGTACCAAAAGGGCAAGTAAAAGTAGTCTTTGATTGATCATTAGCTGACACAGGTATTTGAGAAAAACCAGAATAACCGTCTAGAAAGCAAAAATGTGCATGTTTGGATAATCTTTCTAGCATTTGATCGATAAAAGGTAAGGGGTAATGATCTTTTTTAGTAGCTTTATTTAATTTGCGGACATCAATTACCGTCCTATAACCTATAATAATTCTTTGCGGGATCAACTCATCTTTATCATTAGGAACGACAGTAATACCTCCCTACTTAGGGACACAATGGACAAGACTTACCCACTGACTATCAGCAACGGGATAAATTATACCTGCCTCAAGAAGCTTTAGTATTTCCTTTCTTACCACTTCCTTCATCTTAGGATTCAGCCGTCATTGATGATCACGAACTGGTTTGGCATCTTCCTCCAAATTTATTTTGTGTTGACACAGAGTGGGACTAATGCCCTTAAGATCATCAAGAGTATATCCAATAGCAGCATGGTGCTTCTTCAGAGTTTTCAGTAATCTCTCTTCTTCATGCTCTGAAAGGTTAGCACTAATAATAACAGGATATATCTTATTTTCATCAAGATAAGCATATTTAGGAGTATCAGGTAACGGTTTAAGCTCAAACACGGGATCACCCTTGGGTGGAGGAGGATCCACTAGGATTTCAACAGGCAAATTATGTTTCAGGATGGGTTCCTGTTTAAAGAATACTTCATCTATTTCCCTTCTTTCATTCATAAACATATCATTTTCATGGTCTAGAAAATATTGTTCTAAAGGATCACTAGGAGGTACGGCCATAGAAGCAAGAACAACAATTTCATCTTTACTAGGCAATTCCTCTTCACGGTGTTGTCTACGAAATTTAGAGGAATTAAACTAATGAGACATATCACTTAAACCAATAGTAATAACATCCTTGTTACAGTCTATCCTAGCATTAACAGTGTTTAAGAAGGGTCTACCAAATATAATGGGCAAAAGCTATCTTGTGGGGAACCAAGAACAAGAAAATCAGCATGATATTTAGTTTTCCCACACAAGACTTCAACATCTCTAACAATTCCCATTGGTGAAATAGTATCTCTATTGGCAAGTTTAATTGTGACATCAATATCTTCTAACTCAGCAGGTGCAATATCATGCATAATTTCTCTGGATAAGTCAATAGGTATTGCACTAGCACTGGCATCCGTATCACATAAGCCATGATAACAATGATCTCCTATTTTAACAGAAATAATAGGAATGCCTACCACAGGTCTATGTTTATCTTTAGCACAAGGTTTAGCAATTCTAGCAGTTTCATCACAGAAATAAATAACATGCCCATCAATATTATCAGACAAGAGATCTTTAACAATAGCAATATTAGGTTCAACTTTAACTTGCTCAAGATGTGTATAAGTTCTAATATTGCTTTTATGAACCACAGTTGAAGCTTTAGCATGATCTTTTATCCTAACAGGAAAAGGAGGTTTCTCAACATAAGCAGTAGGAACAATAGGATCATTATAAGTAACAGTCTTTTCTTCAACTTTAATAGGTGCATCTAGTTTTACTTCTATGGGAGGATGATATTTAAACCACTTCTCCTTAGGGAGACCGATATGAGCAGCAAAAGATTCACATAAAGAAGCTACTATCTCAGAGTCAAGTCCATATTTAGTGCTCAATTTACGGAAAACATCGGTATCCATAAAAGATTTAACACAATCATACTTAGGTGTCATACCTGACTCCTTACCTTCGTCGAGGTCCCAATCTTCAGAGTTGCGTTTAATTCTTTCCAATAAATCCCATTTGAATTCAATAGTCTTCGTCATAAAAGAGCCAGCACAAGAAGTATCGAGCATGGTGTGATTGTTATCAGAAAGCCGAGCATATAAATTTTGAATAATCATTTCTCTTGAGAGCTCATGATTGGGGCATGAATATAACATTGATTTAAGCCTCCCCCAAGCTTGAGCGATGCTTTCTCCTTCGCGAGGTCAAAAATTATATATATATAATTGCGATCACGATGAACAAGATGCATAGGATAAAACTTCTGATGAAATTCCAATTTCAATCGTTTGTAGTTCCATGACCCCGTATCATCACATAGCCTATACCATGTCAATGCATCTCCCTTCAAAGATAAAGGGAAGACCTTCTTCTTAATAACATCTCCGGGTACACCTGCAAGCTTAAATAATCAACAAACTTCATCCACATATATTAGGTGCTCATCAGGATGCATTGTTCCGTCTTCTGCAAAAGGATTAGCTAGCAGTTTTTCTAACATACCCGAAGGAATTTCAAATTAGACATTTTCATTTTCGGTAGGTTCAGTAGGTTGAGGAGCAACTCTTTGCTCTACTGGTTGGGGTGAAGATACCCCGAACAAGCCCCTCAGAGGATTACTTTCCATAGTAACAAGTGACACTAAATTTCAGCACACTATATAAATTTTTCCTTACCAAATTCCACCTACCAAAGGCGCTTCACTCCCCGGCAACGGCGCCAGAAAAGAGTCTTGATGACCCACAAGTATAGGGGATCTATCGTAGTCCTTTCGATAAGTAAGAGTGTCGAACCCAACGAGGAGCAGAAGGAAATGATAAGCGGTTTTCAGCAAGGTATTCTCTGCAAGCACTGAAATTATAGGTAACAGATAGTTTTGTGATAAGATAATTGGTAACGGGCAACAAGTAACAAAAGTAAATAAAGTGCAGCAAGGTGGCCCAATCCTTTTTGTAGCAAAGGATAAGCCTGGACAAACTCTTATATTATGTAAAGCGCTCCCGAGGACACATGGGAATATCGTCAAGCTAGGTTTCATCATGTTCATATGATTCGCGTTCGGTACTTTGATAATCTGATATGTGGGTGGACTGGTGCTTGGGTACTGTCCTTACTTGGACAAGAATCCCACTTATGATTAACCTCTATTGCAAGCATCCGCAATTACAACAAAAGTATTAAGGTAAACCTAACCATAGTATGAAACATGTGGATCCAAATCGGCCCCTTACGAAGCAACACATAAACTAGGGTTTAAGCTTCTGTCACTCTAGCAACCCATCATCTACTTATTACTTCCCAATGCCTTCCTCTAGGCCCAAATAATGGTGAAGTGTCATGTAGTCGACGTTCACATAACACCACTAGAGGAGAGACAACATACATCTCATCAAAATATCGAACGAATACCAAATTCACATGACTACTAATAGCAAGACTTCTCCCATGTCCTCAGGAACAAACGTAACTACTCACAAAGCATATTCATGTTCATAATCAGAGGGGTATTAATATGCATATAGGATCTGAACATATGATCTTCCACCA